>NW_026555140.1:0-92446 GCF_021234165.1 Pteronotus mesoamericanus
AATAGTTAATACCTACCACGTGTGAGGCAAGGTACTAGATGTGAAGCAAAGTGTGAGATGCTGGATATTTTATAGTAAATAAAAGAGACAACATAATGGAGTCTGGTACAGCCTGTCCAATAGAAAGATAAGGCAGGCCACAGATGTCATTATAGCTTTTCTAGTCTATAGCTTTTTACATCTTTTAAAAGTAAAAAGGAGAGGGTGAAATTAATTTTAGTAACATTTTATGGAACCCAATACAGCAAAAATAGCATCACATCAACATGTAATTAATACTCAAAAATTATTGATGAGATAGTTTTATATTCTTCATGTTAAATCTTTGAAATCTCATGTGTGTTTTACACTCAGACACATCTCAGTTTGGACCAGTTACATCACAAGTGCTCAGTAGCCCCACGTGGCTTGTGCCCATCTTATTGGAGAGTGCAGAGTAGTAGGAAACAAAGCACTGAACGAGCAAGAAAATAAGCACCTAACAACAACTTGCAAATGACTCTCTGAAAGCAAAGACATGTATCTCTGAAAGCAAAGACGAGAGCTCCCATGGGGGACTGGTGGAGACCAAGGCCTAAATCACATCATCTGAACTGAAGGTTTTTTCCTCAGTTCTGCATAACACAGAAAGACTGTCCTTTGTTCTCCTATCTAAGTGTATGGTTTGGGGTTTTTAAATTATGTATAATTATTAAATTATTAATAGTGTCACAGTTACTACTTTTTAATGATGTACAAGATGATGCCCATATTGCAGGAACCATAGTTCAGGAACTATAACCACTTAGAGATAATCAGGTGCTTTACTTACAACCCTATCATTGTTAACAGATTTATTGAAAATCAATTTCAACTTTATTAACATAATTTATGTCATAAAATGCAGTCATTTAAATGCCTAGTTCGATAAGTTTTGACAAATAAATAAATACGCTCATGTCACCATCACTCCAATCAAGGGCATCTTATCAGCCTGGAAAATGTCCTTGGATCCATCTGAAGAGTCAGTCCAGGACCCCACCCCAACCCCACTCTGCGCAACCACTGCTTGGATTTCTATCGCTATAGATGAGTTTTGCCTCAGCTTTTTAAACAAATATTCATCCCAGCTTCTGGACAGAAAGGACTCTGCTACCAATAATAATAATACAACAATAACAACAATAGATTCTGTCAGCATGTCCATGGTACAGATCAGGAAAGTGAGGCTCTACATTAAATAACTTGCTCCAAGTTAGCAATCTGTACGCACGCAGGGGCTAGCACAAATCCTAAGCAGGACACATCCCCATCCACATGTGTGGCTTGGAATGGATATCACAGTGCTCATTGGAAGTGCTCACACACACTTTGCAACATAACTTCCAGGGAGTCACAGGACCCCACATGCCCACCCTTGGGTGCTGCTCCAGGAGCCTCCACACCCATTGTCATTTCTCGCTTCCGAATCCAGGTGGAGGATTTGATTGTGAAATATCAGAAAAAGAAGAGGACAGTGGCTGGGATCATCGTGGAGCCCATCCAGTCTGAGGGGGGAGACAACCACGCATCTGACGATTTCTTCCGGAAGCTGAGAGACATCTCCAGGAAGGTCAGTGCACCGGCCAAGGCTGGATGGGGCCACAGGCCATTTCCAGCTGGTTTCCCAAAACAAAGGGTTAGTTTTGGGATCCTTGTAAACTTTCAGATGTTCAGAGGCTGCCTATTGGCCTCACGGGGAGAGGAGAGGAACGGGGACAGGACATAGAATTCTTCCCTGAAATCTTATTGCAAAACCAGCCTCCATTCAGCCTGCAGCCTTTGTCAGTGGCTTTTTATAATCCAGATATTCCTGGGAAGGCCTCAGCCTCCACCCCTTCCTTTCTAGAGACCCCCCTCACCTTTCAGCCCAGTGTGGCCCACATGCAGCAGAGGCAAAGTGAACAGACTTTTATGTTAATACCGTGTTTACCTTAATGTCTTACATGTACAAATGGTACATCCAACCAGCAAGTTCACAGATGAAGGTTATACGACATGGCTTGACTTAAACACAAACGCTAAGTAAAGGACAGTTCTGGTGATGAGCAGAACTGCCAAACGTGACAGCAGATGTTTGGGAGACAGGGCCAGGACTCACTGCGGGGCCACGATTCCTCCGGAGTAGGTCAGCTTGCTCAGGGACTGAAGCCAAGCGGAATGCTGCCGTGCTTTGCATCAGGGCCTGTTCGACATTCTGGTTTGGCTCTGGCTCGGCAGCTGGAGGAAGTGTTCGGACACAGCTCTGGTGGCACTGCCTGCTTAAGCATTTGTTTAATTTTGCCCCAAAACAAGGACTTAGCTTGCAGTTTAGAAAGCACGGACTCTGGCTGGATGACTGGATGGGCCATCCCTCCTCTCCCTCCAGCATGGCTGTGCCTTCCTGGTGGATGAGGTCCAGACAGGAGGGGGCTGCACTGGCAAGTTCTGGGCCCACGAGCACTGGGGCCTGGATGACCCTGCAGATGGAATCTTCATCCTGCAGACGACCTTCAGGAAGAAGATGATGACCGGGGGCTTCTTCCACAAGGAGGAGTTCGGGACCAATGCTGTGAGTGCCAACTCCACCCTTCTCTCCTTTCCAGGACAGGGGAGGCAGATAGGTGAAGCAGCGTTGCTTCCTCCAAACTGCGCCTTTCTCACAAACCAGGCACTGAGTGGACTTAATGTGTCACCAAAGTTTTCTAAGGCCCAATTCTTATCGATTTATTTAGCCAGTGATTACAATCACTCCTGTTCTCTGCAGGGCTGACTTCATATCAGTCTGTTGTCAGCCTTCTAATTGTTCTGTGTGTTAATAACTGCTGCTGGAAACTGGGCGCTTCCTCTGTGCCTGGCCCAGTTCTAAGTACTCTTCATGTACTTTTAATCTTTACAACAATCTAACCAGGTGGTTGTTATTTTTCTCTCCCATGTCATTAATGAGGAATCCGGCAGAGATTGGTTAAGTAAGTTGGCCAAGATCACATAGCCCATTAACTGATAAGCTAGGATTCAAACCCAGAGAGCCCTGCTCTCAGCTAGTACGCTGTACTACCACGTGTAATATGGATTCTCATACACATACACACGCAGTTACCAGGGACTTAGGATCCTTCCTTCCACCATTCCTGAATGTAGTTTCCATCCTTGAGGATGCTTCATGTCCCAAAATGGCTACTAGAGCTCCAACCTTCACATCCCCATTCTTGGCAGTAAGAAGGAAAAAGGAGGGAAGCACAAAGTGACACTCTCCTTATCCTTTAGTGGCTTTCCCAGAGATCCCACAACTCTTCTATTTCTAACACTGTCACTCAGTTCTGGTCACATGGCCACTCCTAGCTGCAAGAGAAGCTGGGAAGTATGTTTTAGTTGACTGCACTGACACCCTGAATAATTCATGGAAGAATAAATTGGGTGGTCTTTGAGGGCCAGACTGCCATCAATCCACTCCTGAGTCCACCACCTATGCGCTATATTTTTTTTCTGGAAGAATCGCTTAACCTCTCAGAACCTCAGCTTCCTCCTCTATAAAACGATTAGAGTTAAGAGCCAAGTGTCTTCATTTCCCCAGGACAGAGGGGTTTCCCGGCACACGAGGAACCAGTCTCTGTGATAGTCATACTAATAATCAAACCTCCTACAGGACTGCTGTTATGGAGAGAATTCAATGAGATAATCCTCCTCAGCCCTTAGTAGATGCTCATTGGGTTAGTTTCTCTCTTAACTGGGGGACAAGGTGTGCCTCGGGGGAGTGGGCCCCTGAAGGGTGTGCCCATGTGTAAACCTTTCCAACACCCTGTGCCTTGTTCCAGCCGTACCGGATCTTTAACTCCTGGCTGGGAGACCCATCCAAGAACCTGCTGCTGGCCGGGGTCATCAATGTCATCAAGCGAGAGGACCTGCTGAGTAACGCAGACCATGCCGGGAAGGCCCTACTCACGGGGCTGCTGGATCTCCAGGTACCCACCCAGCCCGGTCACACCTCAGCTCTCTCAGGACCCCACCCATAGCTCCCACGGTCCCCAGGGCAGCATCTGAGCCCGTCAGCATGGCAGCGCACCTGCTCCTCCAGCGGGGGCAGAGGCAGGAGCTCCAGGGACCACCCCCTGCCCCCAGGCAGGGGTGCCAGGTTTAGCAAATGACAACACAGGGCGCCAGTTTAATTTTAAAAACAAGCGACTTCTTTGTTTTAGCATAAAAGTATACCCCAGGCAATCTTTGCACATACTTACACTAAAAAGTTTAAGTTGTTTATCTGAAATCAAATTTAACTGGGCACCCTATGTTTTATCTGGCAACCCTAACTCAAAACAATTTGAACTTAGGAAGATATGATTATTTTCATTTTCTACATGTGAAAAGGCAGTTTGGGAAGGTGAGCAGCAGCAAAGGAGCCAGATTTTAAACCCAGATATGCCTGATTGCAAACTAGTGCGCCTATAAAGACAACATAGACCTTCTGGGTAAAATTTTTTTTCTTTTCTTTTTTTTAAATTATATTTTACTGATTATGCTATTACAGTTGTCCTGAATATTCCCCTTTTACCCTCCTTCACCCAGTACGCCTACTCCCTCAGTTAATCCCCCTACTGTTGTTCATGTTCATGGGTCATGCGCATAAGTTCTTTGGCTACTCCATTTCCTATACTGTACTTTACACCCCCATGGCTATTCTGTGACTACCTATTTGTACTTCTTTATTCTCTCATGTCTCTACCTATTCCCCCACAACCTCCTACCGTGTGGTAACTATCAAAACAATCCACATCCATGATTTTGTCTCTGTTCTTGTTTGCTTACTTTGTTTTTTGGATTCTATTGTTGTTAGGTATGTATTTTTTGCCATTTTATTGTTCATAGATTTTCTCTTCTTTTTCTTAAATAAGTCCTTTTAACATTTCATGTAATAATGGTTTGGTGATGATAAACTCCTTTAGTCTTTTCTTGTCTGGGAAGCTCTCCACCTGCCCTTTGATTCTAAATGATAATTTTGATGGGTAAAGAAATCTTGGCTGTATGTCCCTGCTTTTCATGACTTTGAATATTTCATGGCTGCAAATTTCTTTTGAGAAATGAGCTGATAGTCTTATGGGAACTCCCATGTAAGTAACTACTTTATTCTGGCTGCTTTTAAGACTCTGTCTTTATCTTTTTAACCTTTTGCATTTTAATTATTATGTGCCTTGGAGTGGGCTTCTTTGCATCAATTTCACAAAGCACATCCCATCCATCTTGGAACTCACAATGCTTCCTGGACTTGCATGTCTATTTCCTTCTCCAAATTAGGGAAGTTTTCTTTCATTATTTTTTCTTCAAATACAGCTCCAATTTCCTGGTATTTCTCTTCTTCTGACACCCCTACAATCAGAATGTTGGACCCCTTGAAGTTGTCCCAGAGGTTGCTTATACTTCCCTCATTTTTTTTGGATTCTTCTTTTTTCTTGTTCCAATTGTTTTTTGCTTCCTTATTTTCCAAATCATTTATCTGATTCTCGGCTTCATCCACTCTACTGTTGTTTCCCTGTTGTTGTACTGTTGTAAATTGTTCTTTTTTTCAAGGTGTGAATGCTTTTTTCCTGACTGGATCTTTTTTATGCTGCTGAGGTCCTGAGTCCTTTGAGCATCCTTATAACCAGGGTTTTGAACTCTGCATCTGACAGATTACTGATCTCCATTTCATTTAGCTCTTTCTGGAGTTATGCTCTATTCTTTCATTTGGGCCTTGTTTCTTTGTCTCCTAATGTTGGCAGCCTCCCTGTTTTTGTTTCTACGTATTAGGTAGAGCTGCTTTGACTCCATGTCTTGGTAGTGTGGCCTAGGGTAGTAGGTATTCTGTAGTGTCCAGTGACACAGCCTCCCTTATCACCCAAGATGAATACTCAAGACACACCTTTTGTATGAGCTGAGTACACCCTCCTCTAATAGTTGAGCTTTGGTTGCTATGGGCACATCAAGGGGAGGAATATACCCAGGCGAGTCAGCTGCAAGGATTGGCTGTGACCACTTACCACTAACCTCTGCCCTCATGGAGGATCAGCTGTGCAGTGGCAAGGGTCGTGGTGCTCTGACATGGTCTGTAGCTGTCCACTAGGTGCACTGGCCCTGGGGTTTCCCAGGTGGTGCAGGCCAAGGTCAGCCCCCTCTTGTGTTTTGCCCGGGACCACCCTGCGTGAATTGCAAAGCAATCTGAAATAGCTACTACTCGTGGTGGGCTTGGAAATTCCCAGGTGAAGCCAAGCTGTGAATCTAGGCTCACTGCTGTTAGTGCCAGGCACAGGGCTCACTGAGGCCAGCTGTTGCTTATTTGATAGGATTTAGGAGCCAGAACCAACCATTCTTATGGAAAAGCAGATGGGTGGGCCCATTAATTGGGATGGGCAGAGACTCTGCGGATCTCCAAATTGGGTCATTCAGTGTTAGCCAGGTTGATGGAGTCTCAGATGTGGCACCAGCTTACTGACTGTGGGGGTAGAGTTTAGCAAAGGGACAATGGCCTCTGCTAGCATTGATTGCAGACTCTTCAGTCTCTCCCAGTATGCCACTGGTACTTTTCAAGCTGCTACCACAGTACTGAAGCACAGAAGGAGTCTGAGCAGGTACAATTGTGTGTGGATTCTTTAAGGGCAACTGCTTGGGGCTCAAGTGGTTTCTTCCACCGATTCAATCCCCGCTTGTTTTCACAGCCTCAAGTTGTGGGGACTTATCTTCCTGGCACTGGAATCCTGGGTTGGGGGCCCAGTGTAGGTCTGGGACTCCTTGCTCTTGATATATCCCTCCCAAATTTTTATTCAGTACATGCGGGTGTGAGATGAGCCCATTCTGCATCTGCGCCCCTCCTACCAGTCTGGGTAGACATAGTTTCTTTAATTCCATAGTCATCAGACTTCCTTTCAGCTCAATTCCTTACAGTTGTGAGTGACGGTTGTTCTATAATTTAGCTGTAATTTTGATGTGGTTGTGTGAACGAGCGAGCAATGTCTACTTATGCGACCATCTTGACCAGAAGTCCTCTTTTTCTTTTCTTGCAGTGGATTTGCATTTCAATCGAGGTTGGGAAGAAACAAGCACTAGAAAAAGCCTTGCAATGGGTCAGGCCCTTCCTTCCTGCTGGGGTGCTCCATCACCATCCTCCAGTGGGGCAGTTGAAATGACTGGTGTCCTTTATTCCCCTGGTCGATGTTTGGGCCCTGCTTACAGATGTTGATGCAGCCAGGGCCCAGCTTGGTGTGGATCTGGTTGTTCTGGGCTGTCACAAACATGGCTGCTCCCTGTCCTGATCTGAAGACAGTGTGTCCCAAAGAGGTGTCCACTGATAGTCCTTGGTACCAAATCAGCTGCCAACAAGAACCCTCAATTTGTAGTGAAGTGAAAAAGGAAACTTCATTCAGTGCAAAATATCTCAATTGTGACACAGCATGGCTGTGAGGTAGCCCTGGGCCCAGGCCCCTTTCCAGCCAGACAGCTCTTCTCTGCTTGCTCTGTTCAGCCTACGATCATAGAGGGAAAGTGCACTCCCAGAGCCAGAGAGAAGCTGATTTATAGAGACAGAAGACCCCACCCCTGGTTCCTGACTGGTCTATCCTAGTGCGAATGAGGACTCCAAACCCTCACAGTTTGGTTGGTCCAAATGCACTGTCCTGATTGGTCAGAATCGAGCCACGCTGGTTGGTCAAATCTATGCAGCTCTGATTGGATGGGGAAAGCCTCAATCCCATTGGTTGAAACAGGATTCCAGAAACTTCTTTGTAAAGGCTGGCTTAGATGGCAGAAACAGAGTCCCAGCAGGCAATTCAGTACACAGGCAGGTAGTTCCGTCCAGGTTTTTGTGTGAGAGGCCCGTGTAGAAATGGCTGCTAGGCTCTGGTTCTGTTAATTTCTTTGTTTGTTTGGTTTTTCGTTTTTTATTGGAGTTAACTTAGCCACCAGGAGCCCTTCTTAGTAGGTGTCTTTTTTCTCAGGGTGCACAGTAGGTTCCATATGCAGGATGGTGCTACGAAACAGGCTTCCATAGAAACATCCTAGAGTCTCTTAAGATGGACATCTTGCTTTTAGGAGGCTAAGCTGGCTCATTTGAAGAAATTAGAGCAGTTAGGCATCCTTATCAGGGCCTTACAAAGCTATAGGCAAAAGGAGGTAAGACTACAGGAATGCCCTAAAACAATGAACTAGACAAATGGGTGAAACAAAAGCATGCGTGCAGATATAAAGGCCTAGAGGCAACATTCAAAGCCATTCAGTGAGGAGCAAATGTGGATTTCCTCTCCCGCATTAATTAATCAGTTACTGTGTGTGTCACAAGGGCCACAAAGCAGTGCCCACATCGATGAGGCCTTGTTCCTGGCCTCCACACTCTGATGTGAGACAGGAGTGTGCTCATATCACTGGTTCCCAGCCGATTAGCGAGTGTAAGGATGAATAGAGTGAGTGCTGGAGTAACTTTGGTGCCTTGTTTCGTCGCCTGTGGAGACGAAAATGGGTCCCACAATAGTGGTGTGGAGGTTCAAAATCACATCTAGGTGCCTAGCAGAGTTCCTAGCATATCTTTGGGGCCTTTGTTATCACCCCAGCTTCTACCAAGGGGCTGTAACAAAATGACGCTTGCCCCCATCTCTGCCCCCAGTACCCGAAATACTTTAGGTTATCCAAGCCCCATTTGCTGTCCTTCACGTGGACGATGGAGAGTGGGGAGGAACCGAGATCCTTTACCCTGGGAGACAGTATTTGCTTCCTGGAGCCGCTGTAACAAATTACTACAAACTGGGTGGCTTAAGATGAGAATTTGTCTTCATCATTCTGGAAGCCAGAAGTCTGAAGTCAAGAAAGCAGCAGCACTGATACTTTCCGGAGGCTCTGAGAGAGAATCCATCCCAGGCCAGTCCACTCCCTTCTCATGGTCAGTGGGCAGTCCCTGGTGTTTGTTGGCTCATAGCTGCTTTCCTGTCATCACCTCTGCTTCTGTTCTCACATGGAGTTCTCCCCTCTCTGTATGTGTCTGTGACCAAATTTCCCTTTTCTTATAAGGATATCAATTGCTGGATTTAGGGCCCACCCTAACTCCAGTATAACCTCATCTTAACCTAATTACATCAGCAAAGACCCTATTTTCAAACAAGGTCATATTCACAAGTTCTAAGTCAAGACAGATTTGAAGAGGGGGCATTCATTATTCATCCCATTACAACTCCCAACCTCAGAGCCTTGAGTATGAGCCTTTTTTTCTTAGAAAAATCAATCACCACTTTTCTAGAATTTCTAGTAAATAAAAATGGCTGACTTCTGTTGCGTGCCTACCAAATGCCAGGCCTTGGGCTTAGGACCTGGTCTCACTTAATTCTTACCAAAGCACATTGAGATCAACAGCATTTATAGCCTTCAGTTTATGGAAGAGGAAACTGAGACACAGGCCACTTCAATGACTTGCCCAAAGTTGTATGGTGAGAAAGGGGCCCACGTTTTGAAGCCACAACTGAGTGTCTCTAGAGCCAGAGCTCTGAACTCCACAGTGGTCCTGCCAGTCCATGCAGAGGCCTGAAGGCCAGATCTTGGGGGTCTTCTGAGAAACCCGAACCACTGAATTGGTTGGTACATAGGTAACAGACTTTGATGCCAGCCTTGTTTCCCCCATTGCAGACCTGGTACCCTCAGTTCATCAGCAGAGTAAGAGGACGAGGCACCTTCTGCTCCTTTGACACTCCAGATGAGTCCATACGGGATAAACTCATTTTAATAGAAACAAAGGTAAGTTGACCGGAAGTGGAAGCTGGGCTTAATCGGTGCCCCATGTTACTCTGGCATGAGAGGGCAGATGGTACACAGGACCAAAGACACTCTGAATGTCCTTTCTCAAAAGAAGATAAAGTTACTAGGGAGATTTCCTTATGCATTAATTCATTCACCAAATATTCACCAAAATGATGGCACCAACACTGAAGTCATAATGATGAACAAGCCCACAAGGGTCCCTTTCTTCAAGGAGCTTACAGTCTAGCATGAAGAGGTGACATTAAAGAGAATATCTCATAAACAACCAGCTGCATTGATAAATTCTAGGACAGAGGAAGTGAATAGCAGGGGGAAACGTCCAAGAAATCAGGGAAAGCTTCCTTGAGGAAGTGGCATTTTACCCTGTGCCTTGATGGATGGACAGGGGTTGGCTCAGTGCAGAAGGTCAGGAAGAGCATTCTGGGCAGAGGGAGGGGCATGTACAATTAGCTGAAGCAGGATAGAGCTGGAGAAACCTAAAGAACGGAGTGTGATTAGGGACCAATGGGCAAGAAGGAATGGAGCAGAGATGGGTCTACCAGGCCCACATTGTTTTGGCCTGTGGATCAGGTTCTAGATTCAGGAATTTTCCTAAAAGCAGTGGGAGCAATGGGAGAGTTTTAAGTGGGGGAATATAGTGGTGAGGTGAAAGCCCCTACTATGTGTCGGCCATGGTGTCTTTCACTTGTACCATCTTATGGAACCCATGGACCAGCCCCTGAAGGGCAAGGATGATTTGCCTCCTCCTTTAAGAATAAAACTGAGTTTCAGAGATGCTAAGCAACCAAGGCAAGGACACCCAGAAAGCCAATGGTAAAGTCACCCTTTAAAATAAAGGGCCCATCCCTCTTGAGTGACAGCTGTGCCCCATATGCATGCTTCTGACCTGCCGTACTTTTTCTAATTTCCTTGTTTACATGTTTTCTTTCTCCCCCACAACATGAGTTTCTGGAAGGCAAGGACTTTATATTAGGATTGTTTTCTTAAGTATATTTTATTGATTATACTATTACAGTTGTCCCATTTTTTTCTCACCTTTATTCCCTTCTGCCCTGCAACTCCTCTCCCACCAGCATTCCCCCTGCCCCTTAGTTCATATCCAGGCATCATACATATAAGTTCTTTGGCTTCTCCACTTCCTATACTATTCTTAACCTCCTCCTGCCTATTTTGTATCTACAATTTGTTATCTTATTCCCTGTGACTTTTCCCCCATTCTCTACCCTCAACCTCCCCACTGATAACCCTACATGTGATCTCCATTTTTGATTCTGTTCCTGTTCTAGTGATTTCCTAGTTTTTGTTTTTGTCTTTGTTTCTTATGGATAGCTGTTGATAGTTGTGAGTTTGTTGTCATTTTACTCTTAACAGTTTTGATCTTTTCTTCTTCTAGATAATAATTTTACCTTCTTAGATAACTCCCTTTAACATTTCATATAATAAGGGCTTGGGGATTATGAACTCCTTTAACTTTTCCTCATCTGAGAAGCACTTTTTCTGTCCTTCCATTCTAAATGATTGTTTTGCTGAATAGAGTAATCTTGGATGTAGGTCCTTGCCTTTCCTGACTTTGAATGCTTCTTTCCTGCAAGGTTTCTTCTGAGAATCAGCTGATAGCCTTATGGGAATTCTTTTTTTAGGTAACTGTCTGCTTTTCTCTTGCTGCTTTTAAGATTCTCTCCTTATCTTTATTCTTGGGTAATGTAATTATGATGTGCCTC
The DNA here is from genome assembly GCF_021234165.1 of Pteronotus mesoamericanus. Taxonomy (NCBI): domain Eukaryota; kingdom Metazoa; phylum Chordata; class Mammalia; order Chiroptera; family Mormoopidae; genus Pteronotus; species Pteronotus mesoamericanus. The sequence continues at coordinate 11,484 of NW_026555140.1, forward strand.
AGTGTGTGCTTCCTTGGGTCCAACTTCTTGGGGACTCTCTGAACTTCCTGGATCTCCTGGAAGTCTATTTCCTTTGCCAGACTGAGGAAGTTCTCCTTCATTATTTTTTCAAATAAGTTTTCAATTTCTTGCTCTTTCTCTTTGCCTTCTGGCACCCCTAAGATTCAGATGTTGGCATGTTTAAAGTTGTCCCAGAGGTTCCTCGCCCTCTCCTTTTTTGGAATTACTCTTTCTACATTCTGTCCTGGTTGAGTGTTTCTTTCTTCTGCTCCAAATCATTGATTTGAATCCCAGTTTCCTTCCCTCCACTGTTGGTTCCCTGTATATTTTTCTTAATTTCATTTTGCATAGCCTTCACTTTTTCCTCTATTTTCCAACCATATTCAACCATTTCTGTAAGCATCCTGATTACCAGTGTTTTGAACTCTGCCCCTGAAATGTTGCCTATCTGTTCATCACTTAGTCCTATTTTGGAGTTTTGATCTGTTCTTTCATTTCGGCCATACTTCTTTGTCTCAGGGCACCTGTTACATTTTAAGGGGTGGAGACTTAGATATTGGCCAGTGAAGGGCAACTCATGTAGCTGCATCGTGGTGCTGTATGTGGGGGAATGGGTCAGAGGTGGAACAATGCCAGTTGCTCAACTCTCCTCCAGTTTTCAGTCACTTCCCCAACTACCCACAAGTACATTGGGCCCTTCTGGTGCTGATTCCCAAGTGGGTGGGTTTGGGTACATTCCAGTCCCTGTGGGTCTCTCCAATTACATTCCTGTGAGGCTGGGAGTTTCTCCCATCTCCACAACCCCCATAAGTTTTTACAGCCAGATGTGTTTAGGATTCCTTTTCCCATGCTGGTACCATGTTGCACGGTCTGTCTCCCCTGCTGTTCCTACTGGTTTATCCAAAAGCAAATGTGAGATTGAGAGCTGACATCTCACCCACCTGGTCCTCCAGCCATCACTTTGCCACACATCTTCTCCACCCCAGCCACCCATCTCAGCCCCTCCTGACAGTCTGGATAAATGTTTCTTCTTTAACTCCGTGGTTGTTGGACTTCCATACAGTTGAATTTCCTGGCAGTTCTGGTTGTTTTTTGTTTTCTAAATGTGTTGTCCTTTCGGTTGTGCGAAGATGCAAAGTGTATCTACCTATGCCTCCATCTTGGCCCTCAAGATTTCTCTATCACCAGACATAGTTCAGGGGCAGCAGTGAAGGCAGTTAGGCTTGGAAAGACAGGAGGGAAAAGAATGATGGATGGGGGGATGAAGGAAGAGAGAGGGGTAATGAAGATGGATGGAAGGAAGGACAGCCTGAAACCCAGATGGAAAAAATGACAAGGGTGGGTGGGGTTAGCCCCGGTGCATAACCACCCTCCTGGCTCTCACAGCCTGTGGCTGAGCCCAAGCTCCTAACCGACCTCCTGCCATTTCTTTCAGGCATGGTGTTGGGGGGCTGTGGGGACAAGTCCATTCGTTTCCGTCCCACTCTGGTCTTCAAGGATCACCATGCGCACCTGTTCCTCAATATTTTCAGTGACATCTTAGCTGACTTCAAGTAAAGAAGCCATTTCCACTACACTCTGGAAAAGCGCTGTTCTCAACAGTTATCAAATTGATTAATTTGCCTAATTCATGTTTTCACTTAAAGTATCAGAAGTGAATGCCAAAGCTGAAGGGTGGTGTGTGGGGAGGTGATGTTTTTGGTGGATTGTGGGGAGGGGAGAGGTTGGAGGGACTGGTTTAGGTTTTCCTCCCTGCAGGGCCAATAGTACCCATTGGTCTAAGCTCAGAAATTCTGCTTGGGCCCCAGGCACTCTTAGGATTGGCCCTGAGGGTCTGGGCTGTATATCTGCCCATACTGAACCCCATCAATTTCTTTGAAAGCCAGTCAAGGGAATGACACATGCTCGTGAGAAGGGTAGCTGGGACTCCTGGGTTGCAGTCCCTCTCAAGTGCCATATTCTGTGATCAAAAATGTTGGCTCCCTTGCCCTGCGGAAACACACTCGCCCATCACCCAACCACTGAAACTCCGGGCATGTCACATGCACAGATCAGTGAAGGACAGGACAGATCATATGAAGGCAGGATTGTAGGGACATTAGACAAGGGTGTGGGAAGGGGTCTTCTCAAGACTTGGGCCGTTCCTCCTAGTGCATCTGGAGATTTCTCTGAACGGTGACTTCTGTCCTTGATGGGGCTTTTGGAGACTGTCCAGGTGGCATCATGGATGGTTCCTACTGCCGTCCTCATTCCCCCAAGTTCTCTCCCCATTAAATGTCAACTGAGGCCTCTGGAAATAAAAAAATAAAACTGCAGCCTGAGAAGGGTGCACACAGGGACACATGTGAGCTGAAAGCTCAGAAGCACAAGCCAGTCTCCCTGGAGCATGAGCCCAAGGCCTGGAGCAACATCACTTCCTCCTGTCTTTGAATCACCTGGGGTCTGCCTTTTGGACTCCTCACCCAGGAGGCTCTTTCTCTAGGTTTGGCTCTCCCTTCTTTGCTCCACTTCAGACGAACCCTAGGAATAGCTTTGTAGTCAGTTGCTAAACTACATTTCTTCCTGAGCAAAGCATCATGAATTGAAGGCACCAGAGCTCCAAGCAGGTTAAAAAAAAAAAAAAAAAAAAGGCTGTTGGTTCAAGGCAGTTTCCTTGTCCTTGGCACTGCAAATCAGAGGTTTCTCTAATTTGAACAAGTGTGGCGATTACCAGGCACTAAAAGGCTTAACTGCACTATGGCTGAGGCTAAGGGTACTCTGCTGAAGGCTAGACTTCCTTGGAACTGATTTAAGTTCGCAGCTGGTAGTCCTACAGCGTTGGGGACTGTTTAGTAGGGAGATGAAGAAAGTCTGGGTTGTTGTATTCTCTCTCCAAAAGGAAACCACTTCATCTTCCAATGCTTTGATTGCCCTTTTGGGAAGATGGACATATCAAGGTTCTCCATTCAGCACTTCGCTCTTTTAATAATCAGCCAAAGATCTCGAAGTGGTTTTTTTTCAGCTGGCACTCTTCAGCAGACTTGCTCTTTGACATGCTTTTGTTGAGAAAGAAAGGCACTAACATGCCTAACACACAGACAAGTCCTGTGAGTTCCTGCTCACTTTGCATTCTCGCAGTCAGTGCTACACCATTGCTTTAAAGGAGTTCTGCTGTGTTTAAGGCCATTTACGCTGCCAACTAAACAGAGATGTATGCCGCCCCCTGTCTGCAAGCCTTCACTCATTTGTATGTTTATTAAATCATTCCTTCATTAAACACATGTGCTGTCCCAGGCCTAGTGCTAAACACCAGGATTACAAACCTGAAATAAAACATGGTCCTTGCTCTCAGGAGATTCACATCCCATTGGGGACAACAGACTCTTAAACCAACAGTTAAAGCTGAGCGGCAAGTGCTGTAATGCGTAGGTAGAGGAGCATCAGGAAATCAGAGGGAGAGCCCCAATCCACATCAGAGGACGTTTCAAGAAGAAAGTGACATTTGAGCAGGGTTTTGCAGAATGAGCAGGAGTTCACCAAACAGACAAGGCAAGGAAGAGTGCGCAGAAAGGGAACAGCACGTGCAAAGGCCCACCAGTTCATGGTCTCACACCTTTCACTGGGGATCCAGATTCCACAGGCAGTAGCCCAGGATTCAAGGCCTTATTTAGCAAACAAGCAAAATGCAAACCAAACCATCATTCATTTATTGGCATGAGTATGGTATCTCCTGAGCACTTTAGCACTGGATGCAAACATACAATAAGAGTTCCTGGAGTCCAGAGGGTCTTACACTAAGGCACAACGGGAAACTTGGCTCTCTTTGCCGGAGAGTGGCTCTAATGTGTTTTCTCCCAAGAGGACATTGACAGAAAAATGAAACCATTTCATCTAGAAAATCATTTCCAGATTTACTCATTCCTTACCAAGAGAAATTACTCTTGTAAAACTTTTAAAGCCACTTATCAAGTTCTTACTGGCTTGGGGCACAGAGAGTTCCTGATACACCTGTTTTTGGGGTAGGAGTCAGATGGGGAAATGTGAAGGAAAAGGATTCTCAGCAGAGCTCTAGATCATAGGAACTTGGAAGAGGTTGGTGAAAACTCGGGGTGGCTGGGTCACAGTGGACAGGGTACCGTGAAGGGCGGAGCCCAGGGAGAAGTGCTTCTGTGGTGAGGGACTGGAAATGGGTCCATCATGTATTAGCGCCATAGAGTTTAGTAAACGTCTCTAGAAAATCTTGCCATTCTTACAGAAAATAAGGTCCAGTAATAGCAAGTCTTAGCATATCCTCCCTTTTATTATAAATGGGTGTTTTAAAATAATTTTTACTGACACTCAGTAACCATGCAAAGTTGTGCACATTAATATATCTATACCTGTCTATCTATCTAGTGTGTGTGTGTGTATGTGTGTGTGTGTATTAGTTCATGGTAGAAAACCCACAGCTAGGGAGCATCGCCAACTTACCCATACAAAGTGACCTTGTTTACAGTATTCTGTTGACAGTGCCAATAAATGGTAAAGGAATTAACGTGACAATGTAACTGGTGATCACATGCACAATTCCATGAATTAAATATTTCCTGTATTAATCAGTATTGTTAAAATAAAATATATATATTTATAATGGAAACATCAGAGTGATTGTGGCCTTTTTGGTTGGAAATGGTTTTAAATAATTATTTGGCAAGTACTTATTAAGCATCTATTACATATACCTCTTAGGGATGTCTTCAGGGAACATCCTGCCTGCATTGGGTGTGAGCCATTAATTTCTCCAGGGCTCATCAAGGAGGTACCCTGTAATAGAGATCAACAAGCTGTGGTCCTCACTTTGAGTTCAGCTTCCAGTGGAGTAAAGGTCACATTAACTCAGCATAAGGACCAGGATACAGGAAGACCTTCGATACCATACATGCACAAAGGACTGGACCTAAGTTGGGGTGGATTTTGGGCCGCTGAGTTTCCTCCTCAAGGTTGAGCAGGAACCCTTCAGGGACTCAGAGGAGGGAGGGAAAGCATCAGATCAAGAGATAGCTAGCTGAAAGTACAAAGGTAGGGGGAGGCAGAAGGCATCTCTCCATTGTTCAGATGCCTAGATCACTACAGAAGGGATTCCAGAACCGCTTACAGACGAGGTAAAAGAAATGGGCAGGGCTCCAATCCAGAGGCCCTTCTGTGCTGTGGGGCATGGGTCTTCGACGCAGTGATGGAGCCACTAAGGTTTGGAGCATGTAATTCCAACATGCATTTTAGAGACTGTCCTGCGTGTTCACCATGACAAACAGGGAGGTGGGGAGACTGGTCCGGCCACTGCCACCATCAAGATGACTTGATAGCCTAACTAGGACACTAATGGGATGGATGGAGAAAGAAGGAAAAGCACAGAATCCAAAACACACAGGGCAGTGACTTTCGAAGCTGGATGCACTTTAGAGTCGCCCCAGAAAGCTTTCTAAACAAGCCTAAGGCTAGGGCCCTACCCCAAACCAGTGAGGTCAGATTCTCTCCATGGCCGACTAAGGTGATGAGTTGATGAATGACTGGAATCAACAGGGAGGCTCAGAAGAGATGCTTAGTAAGCGCCTGCAGAAGTGAGTTGGATCTACATCCCTCTGGTGTCTTGCCCTGGAAGCAGGGATGGTGGGTTTTCTCATTTCCACTCCCAGGTGTCTCAGTGGCCTTCCATCACCCTTATTGTTCTCACCTGTAAAATCTACGGCTTGGACATGATTTCCAAGGTATCTCCCAGCTCAGACATCGGACATGTCTATGAAACAATTGACTTGAAAGGCAGTATCTACCATTACATGTATTTTTTAAATCACACATAGTAATACTTAGCATTTGCTGAGTATCTACAATGTGCAAGCACATCCTACCAGTGCTTTTTAATTTTCACAACAAACCTACAAGCTATGTACTTGTATGTGTTTTTAATGTGAGGAAATTGAAGCTCAAAATCACAGCCTGGAAGCCAGGATACAGATGTATGAGGATGGCATGTGTGTGTAATCAAATGTGTGTTTGTATGTGCACGCATAGAGTCATCTTGGGATTGGTTAAGGATAGGGACTACCAGTGACCCTTCTCACAGCTGGCCTGGCCACTGGCCTTGGCAGGTAGACTTGAACTGGTCAGCATAACGTGAGATCCTAAACATACAGGCCTGAGGTGGGTGGGTGGAAGGTGCCAGAGCCTCAAAGTCAAATACTATTTGTTAAAAAAAAAATTGTTTTCTATTTTCTGTACTTCCTCGCTGGGGAAGCAGGACAAGGCAGCAGGGCGACCCAACTCAGCTACTTTCAAACTGGACGACCTTGAGCAAGTCACTTCGCCTCTCAGAGCTTCATCTGCAAAATGAGGTTGATAGCAGTAATGCTAGCTAACACTTAACGAGTGCTCCCTTGGACCAGAAACTATTTTAAGGGCTTTTCGTCTAGTGAGCAGGTCTCCTCAACCATCCCAAGTGGGTGCTTTTATCATTGAAGAAACCAAGGCCCAAACAGGGGCTATATAACTGGCCCAAGGTCACAGCTAGGAAGTGCCAGGGCTGGGATTCCAGCAGGCAGCACATCTTGCCTCAAAGCCATGTGCATACAACTGCCTCTCTCTGGCTCTCCAACTTGGACAGTTGCTCGAAGGTTTAAATAAAATGATGTGATGTTTGCTGGGCACACAGTACGTGCTTAGTACATGATAGTGCCCTTTGACATTTGATCTCTGTGAATAGTGTTGCACATATGGTTCTCAACATTATATTTCTGTCAGAGTTAAGTTCCCACTTGTTGGGAATATTAAATCTAATTCCCAAAAAAGGTAAACAACCAATCCTGGAATGTATCTCAACTGTTAATAAGTAAAAGGGATGTTTTGTCACCAGAGTTGGTACAAACATGGCCAGACGGCCTCAGCCCTGCTAGACTAATTCTAATCAGCCAAGATTTTATAGTAGAATGCTGCAGGATCAAAACAAGGCCATAAAAGTTGGACTCTTCCTGGGGTCAAAGGGAACTCTGCTTTCCATCTGGGACTCACAAGTCCTGAAATCACGAAGCGGTAAAAGGAAAGCTCCAACCCTAGTTGTTCGGGCAATTCATCCCGGCTGGGCCTGTGGGCAGCTAAGCACACCAGATCCAGGGACTGCATTAAACATGGTCATTGCTGATGGGCTGGGGTGGGCTTTCTGGCCCTATGACAAGGTCTCATTCTTGGTAACAAGACACTCACAGCTGGCCACTGGCCTTTCAGTGTAAAAAGGACAACAGCTCTCAGATGTGCCCCTTGTGAATGTCCCCAGCTAGAGCTGACCTCACCCTGGTCTGGAGGCCCCTTCGTCAGCTCGGGCTGCTGTAACAGTTCCTTAGACTGGACGGCCTAAAGAGCAAACAACTACTGCTCAGTTCTGGAGGGTAGAAGTCCACGGACAGGTTCTTGCTGAAGGTCTGGTCCTGGTTATATGCTCACGTGGCCTTCCTCACGGCACTGTCTTTTCCACTTCATTTAAGGGCAGTAATTGCATCTTGAGGGCCCCACCCTCAAGTCCTCATCTAACCCTAATCACCTCCCAAGGCCCCACCTCCAAACACCATCACATTAGGGGTTACAGTTTCAATATATGATTTTAGGGAGGACAACTCAGTCCATAGCAACTACCATATGAAAACTGACATGCTACAGACCACCACCATTCCCTGCACCTAAATTATATATAGCCCAGGGGTTGTATGGAGGGGTACAAAGCCCACAATGTTCTCAGGAGGCAGGAAAGAAAGCCTGTCTACAAGGGACACAGTTACGACCCACTGACACTTTCAGTGACTGAATGTTTACTACTGTCAGCTCAGTTTCCAAGTCCACAGTGGAAACACGCGGTTGAGAAACTTTACCTAGAAAGGTGACGTGAGGAGGAAAGGATGGAAGAGACTGTGTTTATCACACCATTTTTCATGTTAAGACATGACAAACTCATGAAAGTTTTAAACACTAGGTTACAAAGCTGAAACAGGAAAGTCTTCCCTTCCTGTCATCCACCCCCTCCTATCCTGAAACCTCTCCCCAGAGGTAATTACTGGTCACAATTTGGAATATATGCACTCCTTAAAACACAATTAAGATTATATAAAACTATATCATTCTGTGACTTGTTTTTCAAATAATTCTTTCTACATCAGCAGATATAGATGAATCCATCTCCTGTTAAGGGCCATGTAACATCCCATAGTATAGATCTACCAACATTGTATTTTTCAATTACAGTTTACAAACATTTATTTAACCGTGTTGTCTACTAATAGGGACTTAGTTTATTTCCAGTTTTGCTAATGCTATTGTTTTGTTTTGCTGTTACATTCAGTGAACATCCTCATGGGTATGCCTGGGTATTTCCATTAGATTACTGTTGGAATTGTTATCAAAGGGGTAATCACCTGTATATCTACCACCTGAAGCTGCTGCTTGATTTCGGAGAACATCAAACCCCACACAATGATTTTCAACACTTGGAGTGCCTTGGAATTACCTGGAAAGCATAAAAATACAGATGCTGTTTCTACCAGACTCTATAGGGGTTGGACACGGGCAAGTTTTGCTGTCTTTGTTGACTTGGGATTATTTTTGCAGTTCACAGGTGCCACTCTACACATGTTGTAGAAGCCCTAACTCGATTCCCATTGTCACATGGAGATCTAGGATTTTAGCTCAGGAATAAAGGAATGGATAAGGCATTTGCTCTCTGTGCCCTCTGCTGGTACTACAGAGCAAACCACGCATCGGCCTGGAAGCTCTTTCTTCCAAGGCTGGTGAGAGTCCCAGCTCTCACGTCCCAGTGCAGTGAGACTTCCACACGGTGACTGTTGACACAGGCTACACATGTGAACCACCTGAAGGGCATGGTCATAGGCCTGGGTAAGGATATTTTTAAGATGCTCTCCAGGTGATTCTGCACATGGACACAAGGTTTGAGAACCTATTCTTTAGGCAAAAAATTGGCCCAGGCACACACAGTCCACAAAGACATCTGATGTGAGAGCCCCGAGTTCTCTGGGTAGTGAGCACTGTCTTGGCAAGGGTGCTGTGCTTGCCTGGATAACACTCCTGCCTCAGTCATGAAATTACTATCTGGGAAAACGAAATGACCCACTTGTAGGTTTCATCCCAGTCCCATCTCTTACTGGGTCTACCACTCCATCATCGCTGAACTAACACTTAATGTTTACTCTTGCCTGCGCAGTTTGCAAAGCACTTGACATTTATTATTTATTCTCACACTCATCCCAAGACACAGCAGGAGTTTACATTTTACAAATGTGAAAAACAAGGTTCAGAGAGACTCAGTTACCTGCCCCAGGACAGAAATTAAGGACAAACAAAACCCAAGTATTCCCACCCAAATCCTGTTTGCCCACCACACCCGTCTTCCCATTTCACAGCACTGTACTGTTTGTGTGCCCTGGGCACAGCTTCTTCCAAGAGCTGGCTCTCAACAGAAACTTCTGGCCATTTCCTAAATGAATGTTATATACATGTGCGGTAAGAATCTGCACTAAGGCCTTTGTTCTAAATGAGGTCACTAGCATCTGCCTCATGACTTTTCTCATTCCAAAAGACAAGTTTCCCAAGAGCCCTGACAAAGTCTCCAGCTGATAGGTCCCCATCTTTGGCCTCACCCACGCTTTCAGCCTTCTGTCGGAGATCCAGGGGGCCCAAGGTACCCGGAAGCCCAGTACCCAGTGTTCACTTCAGTGTGTCCAGCACCCCAAACACCTGTGTGAAACGCTCTCTGTCCAGGATGCGTCCGTAGCGCAGGGTGAGGTAGAAGGTCTGCTTGCCACTGTACTGCTGGATCCGTACGAAAAGTTCCTGGGGCCGGTCCTGGGTTTCCGTCACAGGGATCACGTCAGCCACCGGGCAGTATGTGTCTTGCCGCCAGCCCCAGAAGGTCAGGTGGGCCACCCGCAGCACGGTGCCTGACTCATTCACATACAGGATACCCACTAGCCTCCGGAAGAAATAGCTCATCCAGCACAGCATGGCCAGGGCGAAGCTAGCTATCCCACCCGCAAGGCACAGGGAGTTCAACGTCACAAGGCCCTGGGAATACCAGTAAAAGCCAGGCGGCAGGGCCACCACTGTCAGGGCCGTTTGTGCCACCTTCAGCTGAGACAAGTACCTAAACACTCTGATAGCATCAAACCGGTAGATCATCTGGAATTTCTCTGCCTCTGTGCCTGCTGGTTTCTTTCTTAAGGTGGGTGACCTACTCCCCACCCACCTCCTAAAATCCTGCCCATTGCAGCACTGAAGCCCGTAGAGAGGCCTTCCCCACACAGCTGGCACTGGCAACCGCGGCACAGCTCGGAGGAGAGCAGCCTGGAAAGGAGACAAGAGACCATTTCTCTCAAAGAACTCAACTGTGCTACTCACACACTGAACATCCGCAAAGCATCTTACGTGGAGGCTCCTGCCAATCTTGTAAGGTCACCGTTATTGCCAAAGACGGAGGGAAAGGGGAACCTGGAGGCTTTCCTTCACGTGACCGTCACAAAAGCTGTGTGCAATAGTAAAAATATACGCCCAGAAAAGGTAAGAAATTTCCCCAGGGACACACAGCCAGTGAGTGGGACACTGTCTGACTCTCACACCGGTGCTCCTTCCTCCACGTCAGTATAGAAAGGAGGCACAGCCTTCATTCATTAAAAAGCTACCGCCCTCGCTGGTGTGACTCAGTGGACTGAGTGCCCCCACTCGAACTCAAACGTCTCCAGTTCAATTCCCAGTCAGAGCATATGCCGGGGTTGCGGGCCAGGTCCCCGGTTGGGGGCCTGCAATAAACCGACCGAGGTTTCTCTAGCACCGGGATGTTTCCCTCTCTTTCTCCCTTCCCCTCTCTCTAAAAATAAACAAAATCTTAAGGCAAAAGAAAAGAAAGCTAGGGAGAGCCAACCCCGGGGGTGGGCCCTGAATCCATAAGACTGGGTGAGTATTTCCCCAAGCAGGAAATGTCCCAGTGGAGAACAAATCTGTTAGCTATTTAGCACAGTAACTTTCGGAATCTCTGTCAGGTTAGAGCGTCATCTGAGTCCTGAAGGGAAATGATGTTTTCTTAGCCTAATTACGGGGAGCGGGGAGGCTGGAGGAGTACAGTGGGATCAAAGAGCCAAACGGAAGCACAAGGATTTTTTTTAGATGCACAGTTTCACACCTTGAGTCGCACAAAATTGCTTTCGGCTCTGGAACAGGCCTGGGTTCCAATCCCCACTTCTAGTCACTAGTTGTGGATCCTCGGGGAATTTACTCCCCCTCTCTAGACCTCAGTTTCATCTTTCAAATGTGGATTCAGAATATACTGAATGAGATGATGGTTTTAGAGCCCTCGAGAGTACCTGATGGACCTGATGCACGGTGAGTGCTCGGTCACTTCTAGTATCGGGGTCGTGGACGCACGTGACAGGACCGCACAGGAAGCCCGGCAATAAAATATCGTAACCCACCCGGAGGGCCCTCCCGCACGTTCGCCAAATCACAACCTCAGGCATCTGCCTGCCGGCCTCACGCGTGGCTGCGACCCCAAAAGCGCGTCACCTCCCTCAGTCCCCACCATCCTCCTTACCATCGCCCGGATACCTGCTACCGATCCCGCCGGCACTCGGGATCTCTAAGAGCGCATGCCCGGCCGTAACAGGCCTGCGTGAGGCCCATTGCTTTCTGGGATTTGTGGTCCAGAGAGAATCGGGGACGCTGTCCCAGGCCCTGTGGAAGTGGATCCTCCTCCTACCAACGGGCCCCGCAGCGCAGTGACTGATCCCGGAAGTCCCGGGCCTTTAGGTGCCAACGGGTCACGTTAGGTGCTGCATGGGATCTGGAGACTTGTTTGCGCCCAGCCCTCCCCACCCAGGTCGCTCTGTCTGTTCGACGTGGACGGGACCCTGACGGCCCCGCGGCAGGTAGGCGGGAACGGGCTGGCAGGAGTCTATTGCAGTCCCCACACGGGACTAAAGACCACCCAGGGCAGGCACCGAGGGGCGGCTAAGGACCGCCTACTTCCTCTGGCAGGGCTAAAGTCAGTTCTGGGTGCCTTGGAGGCATGAGCCGGAAGACCTCAGGGTGCTTGGGGATGGGACGTGCCGAAAATCTCTTACAAGTAAGAAACTTGTATTGGGTTGGGAATTTGCGGTTTTGGACTCACCGCAAGCCCCGGCTTTGAATCACTGCTCAGCCCCCTTAGCAGCTATGTGCCCTCCTCACTTCTGTCACTTATGGGATGTGTCTTGTACGCGCACAAAAGAGAAACATTGATTGATTGCCTCTCGTAAGCGCCTGGACCGGGTATAGAAAACATAGGTAAAGAGTCACATAACAAGCACTCTTGCCTTCGCTGACCATATGGTTTGTAGTAACTACTCAACGTTAATGCAAAAGCAGCCCTGGACCATTTGTAGACACAGCGTGGCAGGGTCCCCGTTAAACTGTATTACAAAAACACACAGCTGCTCCATTTGTCCCATTGGTCATAATGGTCTAGGGCTTACATTCTAAGCCTTTCTACACAGTCATTGGACCCTCTCAACTTTTCATCCCAGCTAGTAACAGTTTTTACTATCCTTGTAAGGAAATCGTAAGGAAACTGAGACCAAGATCCTCTTTATTTCACACAGCAGATCTTGTACCAGTCTCCGGGCCTCAGGGCATTGTATTTGCCAAGTTTACCATTTTCTGCCATTGTTCTAAGGTGGAAGCTATTCTGGTTGCTGGGTATACTATTCAGGAAAGTGCTTCTGATTCACAGAAGGAATTAGGTTATATAAGCATAAAGAATGAAATAGCAATGAAACCATGCAGCCCACAAACATTGGAAGCATGATATTCTTTGCAAAGTACATACATCATTTTAACACTCAAAAAAATCTGCAATTTAAAAGAAAATTGTATCTGTGTGGTGGGTGCTCTAAGTAAAAAAACAATATATAAATATATATAAAATAAATGTATATATTTATTTTAGCAACAGATCTACTCATTATCCAGCCTTCCCTTCCTCTTCAATGTATTCTCAAACATTGACAAGCACAATACAATGTGGAAATCAAATGGATTATCTTTTATTGAAGCTGCTGAAACAGGATATGACCTAAACAGGTTAATTCTAGTTAGCATGGAGTCCAGAGCTTTGCACATTTCACTCTTTCAATAGAGTTTTGTTGTACTTAGTACTTTCTCAAAATATGACACTTCATCTAAAAACAGTTGATACTTAGAACAAAAGCCTGCAAAAAGGGGGGGAGGGGTGGCATAAACCTCAGTGAATTTTTTTCCAACTTTCTGTCATGAAAAATTTAAAACATACAAAACCACTGAAAAAATAGTACACAGGATAGCCATACCCCCTCCACTTACGTTCAGCGATGATTTACATTAACTTTATCTTCCTTTTTTTTTTTAAATCTTTGCTGCACCATTTCCTAAACTGCCGTCATCAGAGTGCTTCACTCCTAAACGCTGAGCTTGCATCTCTTGAGGACAGGACATCTATCATAACCACCGTATCATCATCACACCTAAGAAAACTCACCAATTCCTTAGTATTATTAAATACCCTAGTCCAGTGGCCGGCAAAGTTTTTTCTGTAAAAGGCCAGGTAATAAATAGCCAGGGCGTCGCAGGCCATGTGGTCTCTGTCACAACTGCTGGTACTCAGCTCTGTTGTTGCTATAGATATTATGTTAATGAGTGGTCATGGCTGTGTTTCCGTCAGACTTTACAGAAAAACAGTGGCTTACTGTGGCCCATAGTTCCTATTTTGTTGGACTCTTACTCTTTTCCACTCAGTTTTCCTTAATTGTTCCCAAAATTGTTTTATGATTATTTTTTCCAGAAGGTGAGGTTTTTACATTTTTCCAACCTAATTTCAAGTTTTTGGTTCTTGCTCTGTTTTTTATTTTGTATAGGGTAATTGATAAAGAATTCCTTGTAATTATTAACACAAGCGTTATTTGGGAACATCACAATTTTGCTCTAAAGATCTGTCCTGCAGTGGGGTGCAGGGGTATCCAACCCACACACCGCAGGCCGCATGCGGCCCAGGGTAGCTATAAAGGCAGCCTAGCACAAAATCGTAAATTTACTTAAAACCCTTTTTTTTTTGCTCATCAGTTTTCATTAGTGTTTGTGTATTTAATGTGTGGCCCAAGACAACTCTTCTTCCATTGTGGCCCAGAGACACCAAAAGGCTAGACACCCCTGAAACATTCTGTTGTGGTCACAAGCAGCTGGGTCATATTCCCTATTAAAAAATATTTGTTGCCCCTTGGAAGTAAAAATGCACCTTCTACAACCCATTCACATTGCAGAACAGGTCTGATGGCTGACCACAATACCCTTTAGCTTATCAGCATGCACAGGGGTAAATTAAATTTTCCCCGTTGGCCTCTCTTTGAAGATGGAAGTATTGACGGGGCTATTATTGTTAGTATTCCATATTTTACAATCAAAGGAGTCTTTCCCACTTCCCCTCATTCTGACGTCAAGACTCAATAAACCACTTAGGGGACTCAGGGACTCCTTTTCATGGTCATTGACTCATAGAGGCTGCTATCGCAGTTCTAGATTTTGTCTACGAAGTCAAGATTCCACTGGGAGATGATAACAAGGGTGCAGTCTATTTATTCTGTACAATTCGATTTTATTAATCATATGTTATGTGCTACTCTAAAGAATTTTTAGAGGATTGAACTCTAGATGTTATATATTCAGGTTGACCTAAATGATATGTTTTTGCTTTTGTTTTTAATTTCTGTTAACTTTATTTGTAAAGATATTCCATTGTAAGTGTACAATTTCAACAAATAAGATTGCTATAGGTAATGAAATCAGACTTTTAAGAATTCAGTGTGCTATATGTTAACACAGGGATATCCTTTCACCTTGGTTTATAATTTCTTTTGAATTAGTTTGCAATCTAAGGAGCATAAAATTATACCATTGAATCCACTGTTTACAGAAAGAGGCATTTCTTTTAGGAAAGATAAAAACAATCCAGTGATCTTTTAGGCTATTTTTTGGTATAATTATAATAAATCAATTCTGAATTTCCTTTTTAATCTGAGTATGTTATTTTGGTTTAAAGTCAACAATTTAAATCCGTAAATGGAGTGAAATGCAGCATTTGAAAGGAAGCACTACATCTCAGTGTGTGTGGCATGGAATGATCACCACATGAAAAAAGTCAAGTCACTGCACAAGACATGGGTTGATGCACTTGTGTTTCAAGAAATAAGACAATTTATATATGCATGTGCTTATAGCCAAGTATATAAATGCATAGAAAAAATAGCTGGAACAGTACACAACAGTTGTTAATATAGCATGTGTTTAAAATGAGTTTAAAAATTAAGTAAACTTTAAGAAGTTTTTTCTGGTAAAAGGTGGATGTCCCAAAATTATAGCTAGAATATTTGAATTTATCTATGGACCTAAAAACAGAATTGGCATATATGAAAGTAAGGGTTCTATTTTTGTCATTTTAGACTCCTGAATACTTTATGGCTCATAACTCTTGTATTTTCCATTTTGAAATGTAGAAAATTACCAAAGAAATGGATGACTTTCTACAAAAATTGAGGCAGAAGGTCAAAATCGGAGTAGTAGGTGGCTCAGACTTTGAGAAAGTGCAGGAGCAACTGGGAAATGACGGTAAACTGTACACTGCTAATTACGTTTTGGTAAAAGATTAACTTCTTATAAGGATACTGAGAACTGTATCCGTGAAGTATCATAAGCAGCCCTGAACTCCCATCGTTGCTTCCTTGTTTGGGGAAACATTTTCACTGTCTTTATTTTCTTCTGTTTTAATCCTATAATAGAGTTGCTAGTAGACTCATCTAGAAGGTTGAGTGTTACCCTAGAAGGGTGAATGTCTTGTGTCCTTGCCTATAATACTTCTTGTCCCTGTGCACTGCCCTTCTGGCCTCAAGCTCAGGCCCTGTCTCCTGGCTCTCACCCAGGCATTGGGTTGGGTGCCCTCTGAGGCTAAGGGCCTTCCCACTGTTGCCCTAACACAGAGTTTCCCAGAGTTCCCTTAGTCATAAATCACCCAGGCTCCTCCCCCTCCTACTGAACCCTAATCGCCAGCGCAAGACCCCTGGGGAGCGGAAGATTTCGATGGGCCTTTCACTGCAGGTTCTGACTCAGTGGGTCTACAGGGTCTGGGAAACCTATTTTAGCAACTCTCCCAGTCTGTGAAGATGGTGTATTCCTTCAGAGTCCTTACTGGAGTTTAGCAGTTTTATTGGTGAGAAATGTTAATCAATAAATAGAAACAAGTTTCAATTCATTGCATTCTGAGTTTTGTTTTGGTTGCAGTGGTTGAAAAATACGATTATGTGTTTCCAGAAAATGGCTTGGTAGCATACAAAGATGGGAAGCTCTTGTGTAAAGAGGTAGGTTCTTGAGCATCCAAACTACTACTGTCTGCTACTAGTAAGATTGTTTTCCAAAAAGATATTTGACACCGACTGCCTCTGGGGAGTGTATCTGGGAGCTGAGGAACAGGGTGGGAATGAATCTTCACCCTGTATTTCTTGCAGTTTGATTGTTGGACCATAGGGCTATTCCAAACTGTTAACTATATTTTTATAAATGTTTTTTAAGGATAAGTGATCTAATATTTCTCATGATAGCAGAGACGAGAGAAGCTGCCTCACTACAAGCATATTAAGAAACACTAGGTAGCTCTTACTGGTTGGTATTAGGATCGTTCTGTCACATATACGAGAAAGCCAAAGTGGGATATATACATTTTCTGTCAGATTCAGTAGACATTTTGATTGAATAAAAGCAGCAGCAATAAGGTCTTTAGGCCTTCCATTAAGCATTTGAAAGATAATGGATACAAAAATCTTGACCGATGAAGCTGGAAATGCTGTGACTAAGCTCTTTCCTGTCTGACTGACGTTTTCAGCTGGAGAACGAAGGGAAAGAAGGAGAACGGCGGTGGGCGGGGCTACCTCCCAGCTGCATTGGCCTGGTGACCCTGGACTGGGAGTGGCTGAGGACCTGTTTTAAAATGCCTCCCACTGTATCCAGTAACTCAAGTACTTTCTTTATCCTAGAATATTCAAGGCCACTTGGGTGAGGCCCTAATCCAAGACTTAATCAACTACTGTCTGAGCTACATTGCGAAAATTAAACTCCCGAAGAAGAGGTGGGTTTGCCTTTAGCAAAGAGGCTCCAAAGGCACATGGAGTGACGTCGTTTGGTGGGTCGGTGCTCATTTAAGTCCAAGTCCCAGTGCTTAATAAAGAATCGCTGGAAAGCTTCTGCAAAGCCAGTGGTAGAAGAATGATTATACAAAGGACGCATGTCCACTTGATGGAAATTGAAAACGATATGCTTTCAAAGGCGACCGGTTGGGGAAATGCCTGTGAATCAGCGGTGTGAAAAAAGCAACATAAAGCCCAGACCGGGAAATCTCGAACTGAGGGCCAGCAGTCCAGATCCCACACAAAGCCGTTTGGTTGTCCCACAGCGTTAAATCATACCTGAATGGATTGCTGTCATTTAAAAGTCTGATTTTACATTTCGAAATATCTGGATTGCTAGCTTCTGTTGCATCTGAAGACCTGACAGATGGATGCCCGTTTCCACAACGCAGCACCACCCCCTCCAGTCTTTCACAGCCACTTGGCTCATTTCGCTGATTGTGTAGGCATTGCATTTGGGAACTTCCCTCTTGAATTGTCATCTCAATTCCCATTCTTAAATTACAACATAATGTACATACATGCACACAATTGAAAGATTGGCAGAAGCCCTGGCCGGGCGGCTCAACTAATTGGAGCACCGTCCCGTGCACAAAAAGGTTGCGGGTTCGATCCCTGGTTGGGGCACGTATGGAAGGCAACCGATCGATGTTTCTCCCTCTCCCTCTCTCTCTAAAATCGATAAACATACCTCTTCATGTGAGCATTAAAAAAAAAAGATTGGCAAGAAATGAACAGCTGCTAACAATGGCCATTTCTTGGTGGTGAGGAGACAGGTGGTTTCTTTGAAATACTTTTCATTTTCTTGTCTGTGTTCTGCCTTTTATATGTAACACCTGTGATCAGAGGGAGACACATTTTTTAAATGGCAAACTTCAGGATAATGCTGCACTTTCGTGACTATAAGAATTGATGGAACAAGTACTGCTCAGAACCTCCAATCAGAGGGCAAAGGGCTTTCCTTCCCAAATCGGTCCCAGAGGATGAGACAGGCTGGACGCAGCTTGCAGCTGGGTGAGGGCACAGGGGGGCGGGGCGGGGGGGCTCATTATCCTCCTCTGTCTGCTTTTGAATATATTAGAAATTCTCCACAGTAAAAAGTGAAACTGTATCTTATATCCCAGGTCATCTTAGTCTTTACTTTAGACTCAGCATTAAGGAAGGATAAAGAAAAGGAAATCGTAAAATGAGGGAGACCCGTGTGTGGAGCTGTGATTCTGAATGAGCGTGGTCTGCCTGGTGAATCCTGGAGGCAGAACTGAGACCCCCCCCCTTTGAGCATTCGCCCTCATTTCTCAGCAGTACTAGCTGTGTGCCTCGCATAAGTCTGGCAGGTGCAGGGAGACGTCAGGGAGGAGTCGACTCCTGGGAAACCGCCTTAATTCTGAGTTTGAAAGCAGAAGGCTGTCTCAGACGCATCAGCCTCCCTACTGTGGGAATGAGACTCATACTGTGTCCTTGAGTTGGGGAAAAATAACTGAGCTCTTTTTCTGGTCGTTTAGGACCTGCAGCCCTAGGGTCGCCCTGGGAATGATCACCGGGCCCCTCGTGCCCGGCGTACAGGTGGAAGGAGTGGAGGACAGGGCTGGTCTGTACCAACTCCAGCACCACCCGATGGGGATTTTGAGAAAGTGTCATAGGGTCACGTGTTCTGTCCCTTGCTTCCATCTCTGCAAGTGAAGCACAGCGGGGGAAAGGACTTGGTGATTGCAGTTTTGCTGTTTTTACTCTCCTTGATGAGTATTCACTGTTTGCCAGGGTACAAATTACTTTTACAAAAATGGGAACATTTGATTTTCACAAGACGTTGCAGAGGTAACCAGAGCGAGTGCCGATAGCCCCTTTCTGAGCCTCGGAGAGGGGCCCAGAGTCACACAGCCTCGTGAGAGGTGGCGTAGGCCTTGAACGGGTCCTCGGCTCCACAGTCGGCCTGTGTCCTCCCAGTGCTTACAAGTGGCTGATGGCCGGACATCAGGGTTGTGTGACTGAAAGAGCAGAAAGGGTCCAGGGAGAATGTTTCAGAGCCTCATGGGCATCAGTGTTTGGAACCTCAAGACGCTTGTAAGTACATAGTCTGTCACAAAACACTTCAGTTGCATTTTTCAGGATAAGTGGCTTACACGTTATTTGAATTTTCAAGAAACTCTTTTTGAGGCTAAAACTGAACACATGGTGGGGAAAAGTGTTTTGTTTTTAAAAACAACAGCAACACACCTTCATTTAAGGTAACTAAAAAAGTAGTAGGCTGTTCTCGTTTTCTGTGGTCAAATCAGCCGCTTTAATAAGACTCTGCCAATGGGTAACTTGCGTTTCCACAGTTAGAGAGGCTCATGGGGTGATTCTCAATACCTTTTCCTGTGTCATGTTGCTTGGTAAATAAAATCAGTGTCTTCAAGAGGTCGCTAGCAAAGTTGAGACATTTTCAAACTCCACAGGGAACTTGGAGAGCTGGTCATCATCTTCATAGCTTTGTAGTAACTATAAAATTCTCTGCCCAGTGACAGCACTGTCCAACAGAAATATAACATGAGCCACACATGCCGTATCTATAAAGACTGTATTTATTTATTTTTAGAAAGAGGGGAATAGAGGGAGAGAAGCATCGATGAGTGAGGGAAACTAATCGGTTGCCTCTTGCACATCCTCAACCAGATACCTGGCCCGCAGCCCAGGGATGTGTCCTGACCGGGAATCAAACTGGAAACCTTTTGGTCTACATGACAACTCTCAACCCACTGAGCCACACCAGTCAGAGCCACACAAGCAATTTTAAATTTTCTGTAACCATGGTAAAAAAAAGAAATGGGAAATTAATTTTAATGTTTCATTTAACCCCATATATTTAAAATGTAATTATTTTAACATAATATAAAACATTATTAATGATGAGTACATTCCTTTTTTACCCTAAGTCTTTGAAATCTAATCTCAATTCCAATTAGGTGCATTTCAAGGCACAGTAGTCACATGTGGCTCATGGTTGCCATTGTGGCCCAGCACAGCTCTGAAATGTGGGTCACACCAACCTCTGTTTTGGAGTCCCCCAATTTTTTAGCCTATTTATCTATAATGTTGTCCAAATAAATAATGTACCTCTGGGGCCTCTCTGCCCCCTTTTTCTTTCCAGGGGTACTTTCATTGAGTTCCGAAATGGAACGTTAAATGTGTCTCCTATTAGAAGAAGCTGTAGCCAGGAAGAACGCATTGAATTCTATGAACTCGATAAAGTGAGTTTTTCTGAAGTATCCTGGGTTTGTGAAGATAAGAGGTGCTACATTGTGGCCATAGTTAAAGTGTGCAGTGCAATAGACAATCGGTATCTTTTTGTTTTTCTCAGAAAGAAAATATAAGACAAAAATTTGTAGCAGATCTGCGGAAAGAGTTTGCAGGAAAAGGCCTCACGTTTTCCATAGGTATTGTATATTCAAATGGATTTCAGGCTTTGACAGCAGTTTGTGGTGGGCTGGTGGGTGCTTGAAATTGGATTGTGTCCAGTTTTAAGGTGGGCAGGAGGATTTAAAGAGAAGTCATAATTAGGGAAGACCACTGTCTATAATAGTACGTGGTAGAGACTTGCACACATAGGGAATGACTTCTGGGCTGCTGGGCCTGGATCTGAGTTCTTACCCAGCAGGAGTCTTCTTCCCTATATTTTTCCTCCTGGTCAAAATAAGAGCGTCTTGCTTAATGCCAAGTAAGAACTTACCCTCACACCCTTGGGCAAAAGACAGGACCATTAGTGAACTCCATAACAGAGAGACAGGATGTGAGCCTCCTAGATAAATTAGACTGAATATATTCTGGAATCACATACTGTTTGGAAAAGGCAAGGAACCTTAGAAGCCAGCTCACTTGGTTCCACAGATCAAGAAACTGAGGCCCAGAAAGGAACAAGGGACTTGTCTAGACTCACCAGCCTTCCATTAACTACGACAGACCAGCACACGAACTTTTCTGGTGGCTGATACAGATTTCTTCCCTCAACGCTGCTGTCTCAGGCTTGTCTTGTGGTAGAATATGCCTGTCAAATGCTTTAAGCAAGCTGCTTTCTCCTGTCAGTGTCTGTGAGTCATTACCTGAAGCCCTTTCACTTCACGAGCTCTAATAAATGCGCGGTCGTGGGGCAAGGGAAACGCACGAGGATTCTGTATAATAGATGAATGGGTGGGTTTTTAAGTATTCTTGAACTGTGAGATGAACGTCTTTCTGACAAAGCTGTGAAAGGGTTTCTGTTGCCTGTGAAAGCTGCCTGTAAATCACCTCCCGTGTGATTTTCATCTTCCCTGCAAGGCGAGCTGGGAGCAGCCCGCGTCCAGGCACCACCCACTGAGAGCCTGGAAGCAGAGCTGAGTCTTAGCAGATCTGCCCCAGCCCCGCCCAGCTTTGTTCCCACCCACTGGCGTGATGGAGAACCTAAATGCACACCGCGTGCGTACATCCCTCGTTCTGAGCTGATACTCCAGCCCTCATTTTTAGATTTCAGATGAAATCATAATGTTGGAAAAACACATAAGGTGGAATGAACATCCCTAAAGTAGCGTAAGTAGCAAACCAGAGTATTAAAAATCAACCGTGGCAATCCAGTTGCTTATGAAAGTAAATGGCACATTTTTCCAGGGATGTGTCATTAGCCTCCTTTTCACCTTTAGCTTTTGCGTTTTCTCTCCCCACTTGGCAGGAGGCCAGATCAGCTTTGATGTCTTTCCTGATGGATGGGACAAGAGGTACTGCCTGGGACACGTGGAAAAAGACGGTTATGAGACCATTTATTTCTTTGGAGACAAAACCTTGCCAGTGAGTATGAAAGTGTTTTTTGCAGTTTCCTTGTTCGGTTTGGGCTCGAAGCGGGGAAACGGACAAAGGGGCTTCCTTCCTATTCCGCACGCCTTACCCGCTGGCCCAGCTCAAACAGGATGCTTCTGTCCTAGCAGGTGATTAAGGACCCCCCTCCTTCAGACACCTGACACTTGAGTGGAGGCGAGAATTGAGCCTTCTGGGTTTGGCTTTTGAATTAAATATTGCCCCCCTCAAGCCCTTCCAGGACACCTGACCCAAGGCGGTTTCAGATCCTCTCCGCACTTGGAGCCCTTACCCTTACTCTTTTTCTGCAGTGTTCTATTTCCCAGGGGCGTTCATTCAGGCGGGGCACTAGCAGTGCTAAAGGCCAGGAGGACGAGGAGTCTGGAATTCAGGAGCAGGCACTGGGGACACTTAGGAGGTGAGGGGTCAGTCCTGGGCATCACGCAGAGGGGACAGGAGCTGTCCCAGCAGGTGTCACAAATCCCCAGTCCGGGACTGATTCCAGACTGGAACTGAGCAGAGCCTGGAGTCCAAGGCCAGCGCCAGCAGGAGGGATCCCTAGGAGGAACTTCCCCAGAGCCAGCCTGGCAGCAGAGCGAGGCTCTCCCTAGGACAGGCGGGTCCCCAAGGAGGCCGCCCTCGTGAGGCCCAAGGAGAGGCTCAGCACCAGGTGTTGACGGCCTCACCTCAGCTCAGCGGCTCCCTTCAAATTCCTCCCGCCCCCTGTGCCCTTTTGCTTTTCTTGCCACCAGGCACCCTGGGTTGTACCGTGCCCAGCAGATGCATCAAAATGCTGCCTGCAGAGAGTTTTTATCCCTTCATTCTCTGGTCCGCGCCACAATACCTGCTGCTAAGGTCTATCCTGTGTCATTAGACCTGCCTAATGGGTGGCCCTGCCTTTCAGCATGAAAGGGACTTCTGGATATATAGTTGTGTGTCCTCCCTTCAAAATCACGTAACTAGAGTTCAGAAAGGGTGACTTGCCCAAGGTCACACAAGCTAATGAAAGAGCTGGTGGCACCAGAACAGACTACCTGCTGTTTAAGTGAGCACACTCTCCAGTCCACAAACCCTCTCCAGCGGGTGGGAAAGAGTCTAATTCCCAAGTGAACATGCTGCTTGTCAAGCCTTATGAGTGGGCCTTTTTCTTAATGACAGAGAGAAGTGGTTGATAATTCCATCCTTCCATTGCAGTGCTCTGGAGTTCAGGCTTTGAAAAACTTGATGTCTTTAGGAAAAGTACGCTAATGAAATGAATCACACTCAAGATGTAAGGAATGGCCAGAAGCTTCTTCAGTCCTTCCGAATTGGTGCCATTTCATACAGGCTAAAAAGGGAGCTATCAGACAGGCTAAAACAGTTTCCTGTACAGATGATGTTTTTCCTGTGTGTAAATAGCCATCTGAAGCCTCAGGAGGGGCTCTACACAATGGAGCGTAGTTTTTTGGTTTTGTTTTTTAGATTTTATTTATTTTTCGAGAGAGAGGAAGAGAGGGAGGAAGAGAGGGAGAGAACCATTCATGTGGGAAACCTCAATCAGTTGCCTCTTGTACATGCCCCGGCTGCGGACCGAACCCACAACCCAGGCATGTGCCCAGCCGGGAATCGAACAGGCGCCCTTGCGCTTTGAGCCGGCACCCAACCAACTGAGCCGTACAGGTCGGGGCGGAGTGTAGTTCTTGAGAGAATCAGGAAATGACTTCTTTTGGGAATTTACTTTTTATTCTGTTTAACCACTACATTACCACACATCAATTCTGTTTTTCTAAATCTTACCTGCTTTTAAAACATGGATACTGTTCAGGGGAAGATCTCCCACCCCACTCTTAAGGAATATGCTTTTATTGGAGGAAATCAGAAGGAGCACGGACAGGAAAGTGTAAGTCACTTGTAGTCACACCCGATTTGCGCCCCAGGCATTTCTCTCTGCACAGCGATGATCCCAGACGGGGGACCCCTGCATGTTCATTGTCTTATTTGCTGCCTTTATTCTCTTAACATATTTTATTTCCCCCACGTTAGTGAGTCTTCTTTGAAAACAAGATGGAATGGCTGCGTAACAGTTTATCATTTAGGCAGAGTTCATTTACCCCCTTCCCTAGTAGAGGTACATGTGGATTGTGCTGTTTTGCTGTTGTAACTAACACTGATCCACATTCTCGCATCATTCTTTGCCCTCATCTCTGATCCTTCTTGTCAGTGGTTTCCTGGAAGTGGGAGTGACCCTTTGAACAACATATTGATTCTTGAAACTTTAGGCACAGAGCGGTTCAAATACTGACTTTCAACTTTTCTTCATATTCGGGGGTAGACGTTTTGAAAGCTGTTCTCTCTCTGCGTGTCAAGGCAAATGTTTTTGGTGGCTTCCAGGGAACTGGCACCTGAGCTAAGAGCTGTCAGTCAGAAGCCATTTCCCTGCCCAGCACTCCAGGCTCAGAGGCCTGCCTGACCGCCTCCTCTCTCCTGGCACACAGCCTCTGTCTGACAGGATCGGATGTTACTCAGAGGGTGCCGCCGGCTTTGAGCGCCTCCAGAGAGCAAAGAAGAGCTTTTCTAAATACTAGTCAGCCCTGGCATCCCCCTCCTTCTCCCCGTCAGACACAAGAACCAGGGTCTGTTAAAACCCTGCTCTGAATTCAGCTTCGAGGCGGGGACTTGGTTTGCTGCGGGGGAGGTGGCCAGGGCCCAGAAAGACATGCCCCCAAGTGCTCTGCCTGGCTTTCCAGGGGCTGCACCAGCCCATTACCCCAGCCTTTCTGAACTCCCTGGTAAGAAAACTTCTGCTTGTCAAATGGTTTTTGTAAAAAAAACATCTTGGCTTTAAGGCAATGGCTTCGTGAAAACATTCTAATAACTGTTGACTCTTAACTTGGTTCCCTCGGTCTCCAACATCGGGATACTCAGGGTTCACATCTACAACAGTGCATGCAGAGCTGGGGCGGTGTAGGGACCGGACCCTTTCCTCAGCCCCCCTCCCCTGGTATGAACACTGCAGACACTGCCTGTGGCTTCATCCCCAGGCCTCGGCCTGGTGGGGATTGAACTATCCGTGGGAGTTTGCACTGAGCTGTCGCCTCGCCTTTGGACCCATCACATACACTCTAACAAGCCTATGATCAGTTAGCTATTCATCCCTTTGCCCCTTACTCCCTTTATCTTCTCTCAGAACCAGGTTTTGCTTTGGGTCTTGGGAGCCGAGTTGCCCCAGCCAGAGTGAAGTAACCTTCGGTTCGCATGCAAATCCAGTGTTTGAAGTTTCTGGTTGTCTGAGGCCTCCTTATTCTAGAGGGCGCACTCGCACTAGCTTAGTGTTTTGGCTCTGCTCCTTCTGTCCTCCCTCTGACTGGTTTGCAAGCTCTGTGCAGCCACCTGCACAAAGGAGCAAAGGAGGAGGCCGGGTCCCCAGGCAGGAGGGAAAGGGTGGTTGCGGTTGATGGGGTTTGTGGTGCAGACGTTTCGCTGCCCCCTGAAAGCACGTGGAGCGGCAGAGCAGCCCAGGCCGGATGGCGGAAGCTTGGGTTCTCTGGCCCAGCCCACTTGGGTTGGGCGAGTTACATGGTAGCTCCCAGCCCCACCCCGGCAGGACCCTGGGAGACTCATGCCAGACTAGGCATCTGTCAGGTACACGTCTGCCCCCAAATGTGACATCCTCTCTGGGGAGGGGCAGGCGTAGCAGCTGTGAACCCTCCTTGTTTCAGAGGTCACTGTCCCCGGCCACTGGCTTCTGTCCTCACGTTGCACCCTGGCTGGCGCAGGAGCCTCCTAACTCAACTCTGCTTCGGCCTTTGGGTCCTCGTCCCCCATCCATTCTCCAGAAAGGTCCTGCTGTAGGTGAATCTCACTGCGTCCTGGGTTGCAGGTTTCGGGTGGCTTCACAGGCAGTCCCAGATGCCTACCGAGACGTTCCATACCGTCTAGGTGCTGGCCCTTCCGGCCCCGACCGAGCAGGTTCTGAGCTGAGCTGCCTTGCCCGTGGAGAGCCAGCCACATGGCTTGTCCCCTCACTTCCTTCAGGTCTCTGCCCAGAGGCCCCTCTCTTGTCACTGTGGGTTCCCTCCCCCTTATTCTTTTTCTTTCTTTTTTATTTTTTTCTTTTGAATTTTTAAAAATTGATTTGTTCCACTATTTATGCACTGATGGGCTGATTTCTTGTACGTGCCCTCACCAGAGGCTGAACCCGCAACCTTGGCGTATTGGGACGACGCTCCATCCAGCTGAGCTACCTGGCCAGGGCCCCCTTCCCCTCTGTTCTTCGCAGCTCTTTCCCATGGCCCACCGAGCTGGGAGGCGGCCCTTTTGTCATTTTGTGGTTTTCTTTGCCCCCAGTGTATCTCCAGTTGCTGAAACCATGCCGGGCGTGGAGCAGTCGCTCCACCAGGGTTGTTGGGTTAATACTAACCCCTCCCTCCTAAGTCTGTGAGTGACAGGGACTGACCGTATCCCAGACACATGATTGGTTTTTCTGGACAGTGCGGGAGTTTGGTTTTCTTTTGAGCATAGCGGTGGTGTTTACCTACCATGCCATTTCTAAGAGAAATCTGGTGTGGTGTTTTTTCTTTGTTTAATCATAGGAACTAGTAGAAGTGGTTCCACATTTACTTGCTGAAGGGGCAGACGCTGGCCATGGAACTCAGGGCCTGTGCATGAGCAGAGGACAGCAGGCTCCCGAGTCGGCCCTGGGAAAGGGCATTCATGGCTTCAAGGTCACGGCTTCCTAACGTGACTCCTCCCCCCAGCACACGTAGGGCCCCACAGCAATCCAGCCAGAAACCTTGAATTTCGCTTCCACCTGGGAAAGCCACCTGCTTGGGGCTGGGTTAGGAGAACAGTAGTAATTTCAGGTATCAGCCAACCTTTAAACGGATGTCAGGTGTTCCTACAGAATCTTTTGAGAAAAACCCCATTTTCTCAGCCGCTATTTTCACTGTATAATAAACTAGTTGATTTTTTCAAGATTACGACTTAGACTGCTAATCCAGTCTTAGGAGGAAAATATAGGAAATTCCAGAGAAGAAAAGCAGGGGCTTCCCCTACTCCCCCGCCCGCCCCCCAACAGACTCTTGGCAGGAAGCCCGACTCATTCACCTGCGACCATGGCCATGGGAAGACCGCCCCTGCCCCGGCAGCGTGCCCAGGCCCTGGCAGATCCGTGCCCTCGCACAAGTCCTGGAGGCGCAGCAGATCAAAGAATGTGTGAAAACACCAGAACGTTGGATTAGCTGCTGCTGCTGCTGACACAGGTCGCTTTCCAGGGGCCTCACCCGGATCCCATGGTCTCCTCAACGAAGCCCACAGTGCCGAGGCGAAGCTCCATTGCTCCCCGTTTCACAGGCGGGGAGTTGCCCAGAGCACGCCCCTAGTCAGTGATCGAACCACGATCTAAACCCAGGCCACCTGGCTCAGACCCTCGCCACAGAGCCAGAGCTCCTTAGTCACATGCGAATAGTGGCCTCTGTCAGCACAGAAAATTCTGAGAACAGAGCCGCTCTGGATATCTGGCCTGCCCACTGCCTGTGCCTTCTCAGAAGCCTGGGCACAGCGAAAACAAATCGATGGCTCCGGGAATTCTGTCACGTGCCGTGCTTGCTTTCTTTATAGAAAAATAAGCCTTAGAACTTCCCAAGAACATCATGAGTTCTTTCCTCAGCATAATTACATGTTCCCAGCTGAATTGCAGTTCAGGAGAAGGTGATAAACCCTTTCTCAGTGAGGACTGTCTCCTAGTTTCCAGAGGAACAAGGTAACCGAAGAAACCCTCCCTGCCCAGTGAAATGGCAGCCAGGGCTGTGGCGGCAGCAGCGGCAGCGTCTGCTTTGTGTCTTTGCAGGGTGGAAATGACCATGAGATCTTCACAGACCCGAGGACCGTGGGCTACACTGTGACGGCGCCCGAGGACACACGCAGGATCTGTGAAGAGCTCTTCCCCTAACATCCCTTGTCCCTTCCGTGGGAGGGGAGGGAGGCGCAGCTCACAAGCCTGAAAGGGTCATTTCGTGGCCAGATGCCGATCTCTCCCTCGCGTGCCCCCAGGGCACTTGCAACCATCCAACCCAGGACAGAAATGTTAAAGCACTTCCTGAAATGAAGCACCTGCTGAGTGTCGGCTTGGTGGCAGTTTTGAAACCAGGGGCATTGTGGCCATCAGGCAGTGTTCAGCTAAGTGACTGTGTACGCTGTGTTCCCACCTCACTTCCAGTTGGAGAGCCACAGGCCTCAGCATGGCCTGCGGACAGCTGGCTGACCAGGTGACAGCTAAGCCGAAGGAGTCTGCACCTCTGCCAGCCTGGTTCACAGCTTAGCTCATATTCACGGCACATTGAGGAGCTGCTTCTCTAGCCATCAAGATGGGAGGAAGTAGGTACCAACAGGCGCCAGAGAAAAGAGCAGGCACCCAGCCTTTCCCCAGGGGCCCCCTCTAGGCCCAGGCTTGGACAGACTCACTAGGGGTGTCACACTTCACCAAAAAAAACCTCCTACTGTGCTCACTTGGCTTCCCTGGGCCGTATTTACCTCAGGTTTCTCAGGGATGCAGGGAAAGCCTTGGTCATCAGCAGCTGAAGCTGCCCTGCTTCTCTGCAGATCTTTCAAAAAATAAGCATGTTGACCCCGGCCCTCACCCCGACTCTGACCTCAGGGCTGGGAGTAGCCGTGGCGGGGCCTAGGACGCTGGCTGCTCCTCCCAGATGTTGCAAGGTCCTCACGAAACAAAGGTGTCTCCAGGCCCTCGCCCACAACACGGTGGAAGACTGCTTTCAAAGGCAACGGTTAACACGTCACTTTCTCGCATCTGGAAGTGTCGGGACCCACCAGGCCTCCCCAGACGGCGCTGGGGCGGGCCTCTGCTGGCCCCCGGCGGCCTGAATCCACGTGCTCCGCCCCAACCTGCGTGCTCTCACCAGGTGCTTTCATCACAGAGGAACCCGGCTTCCCGCCCAAACCTGGCGCTGGGCGTGTCAGACCTGGGTCGCTCTGCCCACCCCCGGAACCGTGCGGTTGATGTTTCTGAGCGGTTCCCAGGACGTGCCGTCCACACCATCTTTCCTTGTTAAGGTATGTTGCAAGTGATACTGTCATGACCTTTCAAAATGTAGCAAATTAAAGTGATTTTATTGTTTCCTGTCTCTCATTCTGATTGCTTTTTCATGCCAACCTGTCTGCTCTTCCATCGCATGGGATACAGTCCCTACCACACAGATAGCTTCAGTAAAGCCCTTGGAATGGTGTGCACGAGCTATCGCTAACTCAGGTATCCCCCCAGGAACCCTGTAAGCAGGGCTCTTAGGCCTACTTTTCAGAGAGGGTGAGCGAAGTCATTCCCTCAGCCTTGGGAAGGGGCAGGATAAAGACACCACCACCACCAGAACTGTAAACATGGCAGCTAAGTGCTGAGCCAGAGGGAAGCACGGAGGCTGCACCCTGAGCAGCCTGGGGCGGATAGGACAGCAAGTCCCAGCCCAGCACAGCAGAAGCTGAGCGTGGACTCAAGGTCCCTCAGGCTTAAAAAGCCTCAGGGGAAAGGCCGGTGCGGAGGGCCTGCCGGGTGGCTCCTGGGGTTTGAGGCCACCGGGAAGGCCCTTCTGAACCTCATGTGGCACCTGAACCTGATCCTGAGGGAGGAACTGCAGGAGACTCAAGATCTGTCTGACATCTGAGTGGGCAGTGACAGAGGGGCCGGAAGAGTGGAGCAGACGTGGATTCAGGAAGGGCGGGGCGTAGGTGGCCTTGAATCACTTCCTTTCCAAGAACCGCTTCCTCTTCCTCTTCCCCCAAATGCCCCCTGATCTCAGCCCTGGTGGCACCTGAGCAGAGCAGCTGAGCCTTGGACCACCCTTGCACCTCTGTGCCCCCTGCCGCTCCGCCGTCACGTTCTGGAACTCATTCCACGCCCCTCACTTGCAGCTCATGTCCAGCCTCACCTGCATTTTGCTGCCTAGGCCTCCCTCATGCCACCTGAGTAATGTCCACTTGGTGTGAAACGTCCACAAACCTCATGTTTTTCAGCTAAGTGCTTACTTTGGCCTCTCCCTAAACAGGTTAGATAGGCTAGTTCTAGTTTTTCCTAATACAATTTGAAAATCAATGTATTCTTACAATAAAAATGTTCACCTCTGCACCACAAAAACTCATTCTCTACCTCCTCTGGGAAACCCCACCCCAGGACCACTTCCCAGCCTGACACACGCAGAGACCCTCCCAGAGCAGCCCTGGCTCCCGGCCCAGCCTCCTCTTCCCCCTCTGCCCTCCCGGGAACTGAGAACTTGGGCTTCCATACCCCCCGCTCCCGAACATCCTTCTGTCTGGACTGCCTTGTTCTCATGGCTCAGCCTCACACAATCAAAGTAGAAATGCACCAACAGGGAATCTAGCCACAAGGGACCAAGTAAGTGGCATTTTCTGTTATCACAAAGCCACATTCAACTCTAAGCTCTCCTACCCTGCGAATGATCATTAAGAAGAAGAGGATGCTCCCATTTTTCTTACCCATCCCCCGTAACCACCAGACTAGGAAGCGGGATGACTGAGTCAGCCTGGCCTGGGGAGACACCCTCACCTGCTGGCTTCCAGAAGCTTCCTCACAGCCAGCCTCCCCTTCTCCCCCTCCCACTTAACAAACAACACACAGCCTTGGACAAAACAAACTTTATTGAGAGGAAGGTAGCCTGCGGGAGGAAAGATCTGGATTTAGGAATCCTGAACGCTGCTCCCAGCTGGGTCGCCAACACCATACAGAAGTCCTCCCAGAGCCTCCAGGAGTCTGTATATTGAGACTCTGAGTGGGGAGGGCGCCCTCCCAGCTCTAACACCCTGCAGTTCTAGAAAACTCATCCACCAAAGGACTGCAAGAGCCATTTACAAAGGATGCCTGTCCACACAGACGTCACCTCTGAACAGCAGATCCAATTCCCAACCCACTGGCAGGCGAAGTCTGGAGGAGTCGCACAAAAGACGCCGGCTCTTGGCAGAAGTGGCTCTGCAAGTGTGCTCTCTACCCAACAGACAGGCCTTCAGGGACCACCTGGAGAACATTCAAGGCCAGCGGGGAAAAGGCCACCTTGGACACAGCCGAAGGCAGACGCAGGGGGTAGAGGACCCTGCAAGGGACATGATGGGCCAGGAAAAAGCGGATCAAGTCCCTTGGCTGGGATGTTTCACTGCACACACATCATCAACACACTTATTTGTCTGTTTTAAAACTGCACCAGCCATCGCATCACCAAAATGGTTCCAGCCTTCCCCCACCGCCCCCCGCGCCTCCCAACAAAGCAGTCCCCGGGCTGAAAGGCAAAGCTGAAGACACCTCATGAAGGCAGGTACTGCTTCCTGCATCCAAAGTCCCCTCTTTTGTCTGGAACATCCTTGTCTTTCCAAAAGCCAGCTTTGAAGGATTCACCGCCCCGTGATGACAAATGGATTCTTGACTACATATAAGCCACGTATTTCAAAACACATTACCCAGCGATTTCTATGTTGAAATCACAACTAAAGCCAAACCAAATCACAGCAAATAAAATCCTAAAGATTTGTTCACTGGGACTATCTACAAAGGTTCGCAATGTCCTCACCAAAATGTAAGCAGAGCTGGCTCTCGGTGACAGCCTCAGTTATCTACAAACAAAAACTCCTAAGCATTTGTTCACAGCTGTTTGCAAGAAAACCCCTTCGCTAAAGGCGTATTTCTCCTTCAACGTTTGACTTTACCAGGCTGTCAGAAAGCAAGCTACCTACTCTTTTCTGGAAGGGAGAAAGGTCTGTTTTTCGACAAACACCTTCCCTTCTCCACTCCCTTCTCCCGCCCCCACCCACCACCTACGCCACAGGGGATGTGAAATGGCTGCTGAGCCATAATCACGCATCTTGGGGACAAAAGGGAAAAACCCAAAGGTTAGAATTCAGCTCTCAGCATGGCATTCCCAGGCGGAGGGCTAAGGGCTCTTGGAAAAACTTTTCCCGACACTCAGCTGTGACACCTCCTGACACAAAGGCACCTAAGACCCTACTCCCACCCCTCTCCCCCCACCCCCTGAAGCCAGCTCGCCTGGAGCCACCCAAGCCTAGAATCGAAAAAGCCTGCTCTGCCCAGGGCCAAGGAGACACAAGAAGAGGGCACCTGGGTGGGAAGTCACGCTGGGGAAACACACAGGGTCCATGTCACCAGCCAGCGGAATTTGGAGCCTCCATCCCCAGCGGGCTGGGGGTGAGGGACTCTGGGCTGGAGCAATACCACCCGACCCACCCCCGGGCGAGGGCTGGACCCTCTACTCAGCCACCAGCCGGCGCCTCTCCTTGTTCAATGCTTTTAATACTTTTCAGATGGTGAAGCTGTTGTGACGGTCAGAGACTGTGCCGGTGGCCGAGACACCCCTGTGCCTGCCCCACACCCCTTCCTCTAGGAGACGCTTGAAAGGGAACATGCTCCCCCACTTTGAGGCGTATCTGGGGCAGTAGAATGTCATGTCCGGTCTGGTCCTGCCTCCTTCTCCCCACAGAGTCTCCCTCAAGCCCAGAAGGAGGGGTGCTTCTGGCCTCTCCTAGGAGCTGATGACGTGGCCGGACCAGGTCTCGTGCTTGGTGCCCGGCGCCAGGTGGGTGATGACCACCTCCACGGCCTGCAGCTTCTCGTGCTTGGGTGGGATGGAGCACATCTTATAGGTGACCTCGTCACCTTCCACCGGGACGTACTCCCCTTCCACACTGCGGGGGAGGGGGAGAAAAGCACTCAGTGCCCAGCACTCAGAAAAGCCCTGGCCAGAGGGCACCCCGTTTCCGAGGAATGCCCTCCTGCCCTGCCATCGCAGGGAGCAGCCACGCTGCCGAGGCGCCACGCGGCCTCAGCCTCCGACCGCGGCCGAGGAGCGCCCGCCCCATCAGCGGTTTCCCTGGGACCTCTGGTGCTGAGACAGTCAGAGAGAGCTCCGCCGCCCGGGGTTGCCCACGCTTCGTCTTAAGCGTGGGTGCCGCGGGCCTTGTGGACGGAAGAGCAGGCGGAGCCGGTCTGAGCCAGAGACAGAAACCAGGCGGTCGCACGGGAGGTGAGGGATGACGTGGCGCAGGTTTCCTGAGCAGCTGCCGCTCTCCGCCCTGGGCCGGGGCTCCAGAAAACAGGACGCACCCCTGCTCTTCATTCCCCAGAAACCTGGTCAGCCTCCAGCAGAGACCCTTTTGTAAAAGCTCAAAGCTAGTGCCCGGAAGGGCCCTCTCCCTTGGGACCACCGCCAGAAAATTCCCCTACTTTCTGCGTGATGTGAGTCACCACCCCCACCCCATGACAGCGAGGTACCCTTCTTAACACCCCCCTGACGAGACCCCACAGATCCCCTTCCGGCGCTGAACACCAGGGCCTGCCGGCTCCCCCAGAACTGGTTTGCCTTGACTGAGGGATCACATAGCAAATGGAGCTTCCCGCTTGACTCGACCACCGACAGGCTCGGCCACCTCCAGCAGCGGAACTGGGCATCACACATCTCCGTCTTTCTTATTGGCCCTCCCACCCCCATGCTTCCTTGCCGACTTTTTTTTCATGGTATATCTTTGTGAACTACTACAAATCCTTTCTAGAAAGAGAAAATACACATCCACGTATGTACTCACACGAAATGCGTTGCTTTAGCATCTTAGCTCTATCCTAAAGACCTGATGTGTAAGAATGGGGTGGGGGGGATAATTCTCCCATCATGGCAGACATTTGCAATAGACCCATGTTCCAAAAACATGGTTTCTATATACAGGGTGGGGTAAAAGCCGGTTTACAGTTGTTCATATGGAGAATAATACAATAATTAATAATACAAGAATAAACTCTTCTTCCCATACTCACAACTGTAAACCTACTTTTGCTCCTGTCTGTACTGCCAGGACTGTCCCTCCAATGGAAATGAAAACTCAGGGGATGCTGAGGCCAAAGGAGCGCACAGGCGCAGGGGCACCCGATCAGGCCGCCTCCGATCTGCGGGCACCTGAACACCAGAAGTGAAACACAGGCTGCAGGGCGCCGGGGCCTACACTGCGTGGGCCCCCACCCCGGCCCTCCCAGGGTCCAGATACTCAGGAAGGAAGGACGTCAGTGAGCGAGTGGCTGGAGGAAGGTCCAAACTGCCTGGATCAGTAGAGCCGGGAAGCCCCCACCCGCATCAGGCCGCTTCGCCAGGCAGGGCAGGAAACCTCCCAGAGGGCAAACTCAGATTCCCCAGCTCACAGGGGCGTTCCCTCCCCACCCACATGGCTGCTCAGCGCCACCCCAATGGTTCCCAACTCACACATCACTCACACACACACACACACACACAGGCACACTGTCGCCTGCAGCATCAGACACACCAGCACTACCAAGTGCAGTCTCACAACCCCAGCTCTGAACGCAGTCACCCCAGGTCACACACGCCTGGCCTCACACCCTCATACCCAGCACGGATCGGAGTCACACACTCTCTCTGCCACTGAGCAACCAGACAGTGCCCACCCCAACCCCTGACCCCACAGACCAGCCACTGACTCACTCGGAGATGTGCAAGAAGATATCGGGGCCGCCGTCTGCCGGGGTGATGAAGCCGTGGCCCTTAGATCGACAGAAGCATTTGCAGACTCCTTTGTAGACCGGACCCTGCGAGGCCCTCACCGTCCTGATAGAGGGGACAAAGTGTGAGAGGCCCCACCTGCCCTCCAGGACAGCCACCCACTCTCGGGGGGCACGCCCCGCTCATCCAAGCCTCTGCCCACAGCTGTGCCCGGGGGTCCTGGCCACGGCCCCCACGTACAGCCGTGCAGGGCGTGCGCCGCACAACTCTGGGAGCCATCCACACAGAACCCGGTAACAGTGACCCTAGGATGACCTTGGCCAATCTTCTCAGGACTCAGTTTCCCCATTGGAAAAGAGGGTATTAGACTAAGAGCTCTCTGAGCATCCCTCCAACAGCCAGTTACTACTAAGAGCAGCAGCCTGCGTTCTTTGGGCCTGCGGACTGCATCTGCCAGGCACCGCGTGGGGCCTTGGCAGCACTGTGCGACCCTGCCGCTGCCCCCTGAGGAAGCTGAGGTCTCACAACAAAAAAAGGCTTGTGTGCATTAAAGGTCAATGATTTAAGACCTCAGCGATTTCCCACCTGGGGTGACCTCCCTCCTCCACCCCCAGCTCGTGACAGGCTCCGCTGGGCCTCGGCAGTGCCCTCCGGAGTTCACAAGGCACCTTCCCAGTTTCTCACGCTTTCCCCAACCACAAGTCTGCCCATCTGGCAAACAGGGACACTGAGGCACAGAGATGGCCAGTCTGTGGAAGCCTCCCCCAGCCCGCCCGAGACTCACGCATAGTAGGTCCTCGTTTGGTAGTGGACAGTGGGCTAGGGACTCAAGTCTATCTTTAGCCAAAGAGCCAGTTGCTTCCTCCAGGGAGGAGAGCCTTGGCCATAAAGCTATCAGTCATTTACACTTTAGCGAGAGGAAGCTTGCAGTTCATTTCACAAGGCTCCATTCTTGGTAGCTCTCAGACCCTTAAGGGCATAAAGACAGGAGAATGAGAGCTGGGTTCAAGTCGGGAGCTTCATTCTCAGTCAGCATGGCGCTCATCAGAGCCAAACCTCTCCAAGCCTACGTTTTGTTCTAAGCTCCCAGTTCTGAAAAGTGGGAGTGTCTTGAGCCTTCTGTGGGTGCCTCGCTAGGGAAGGCCCGGGCTGGGCATCAAGTCCAGACACCTTCCAGCCCCCGGGCAAAGCCACTGCTGGCAGGCAAGGATGCGTACTAGCCCACACAATGGAAGGAGAGAGGTTATTAGAGAACTATGGGGGGCAGGGTCAATGAGGGTGTGATGGCCACTGTCCACCGACTTCTGTGTCAGGGTCTGAGCCTGCATTTACATACATTAACTGTAACCCCCCCCCCCCCCCCTGTGGCAGAAACACTCCCCCCCGAGAGGGGGGCCCCGAACCCCCCACCACCCGGGAGCCCCGCCCCCCCCCCCCCCCCCCCGGGCCCCCCCCGCTGGTAACTACAAGCTGACTATGCACCCCCAGCACCGCCACTGCAAACACCCAGGTATTCCATCCTTGCCCCCCGGGCCCTGGCAGCAGACCTGAGTTTCAGGCCCGACTCTGCTCTTCACTCCCTCTGTGACCCCGACAAGTCGCCTCACTGCCCCTCACCTCAGCTTCCTCATCTGTTAAATGGGACAGTAACAGTGGCGGCCTCCCAGGCCCACGGGCTCTGTCCAGACCTGACGGTGCCAACAACAATGGGCTGGGTCAGCAGTGGTTGTGCCGCTCATCCTGGAACTCTCAGGCACGGGGCCTTCCAGAATGACTGCTCCCATTCCTGTCCCTGCCTATGGGACACACACCAAACACCCTGACTTTGCCATTCAGCAGGACAAAGAAAAACCGGTCCCCTCCCAAGGGAACCTACCCTCAACCCCATGCCAAAACCCCAGGGCCCAACCTGGGCCCAGATCAGCTCGCTAGGACCCCAGCTCTTATGCTGCCCTGGTTCCATGACGTCATCTTGCCCTGAAGGGGTTCCTGGGCCAGCAGGGGGTGGGACGAGGACAGACAGAACAGCACTGAGAACCGGAGGTCATCAAGGACCCCAGGGAGCAGGGCAGCAGCAGAGCTGGGGAGGCCTCGGGCCTGGAGGAGGGGCAGGATCACTTTGGGAGCCAGGAAGTCATTCCCGGGAGCCAGGAAGTCATTCCCGACAGAGGGCCCTGCAGGGGCCAAGGCCCCGGGGGAGGGGTACAGGCCACAGACAGAAGTGGGAAAGATCCAAGCGGAAGACAACAGAAAGCTCTGTTGAGAAGTTTGGCACTTAAACGGCATCGGGGATATCAGCGGATGATTTGAAGTCTGGGCTAGATTTGAGATGGTTGTTTTTACAAGTTACCCCTGGCCAACAGATTGAAGGGGCAGGACTGGGAGCTAAGAGACTGAGAAATATCAACATAGCAAGTAAAGAATGTAACAGTCACTAACCTTTCTCCTGGCGCGGGGTTAACCATCTCCTTTATTCTCACACATCGCATTACAGTAGGAAAAGTTATGTCCCCAACTGAGAAGTTCAAATAGGTAGTTACAGAACAGCCATAGGGCTGTACAGTGTAGGAAATGGAGTAGCCAAGAACTTACATGCATGACCCATAGACATGAACAACGGTGTGGGGACTGCCTGAGGGAGTGGGGGGTGCTGGAGGGAGGGGGGATAAAGGGCAAAAAATTGGCACTACTGTAATAGCATAATCAATAAAAATATAAATTCAAAAAAAGTTTTTTAAAGCAGAGCTATAACAGAAAAAAAAAAAGTGATATTTCCCAATCTATGGAAGGGGAAACTGAGGCTCCGAGAGGTCTCCCAGTTTGTGGTCTCCCAGTTTGTGGCCTCCCAGTTTGCAATGAGACACCACTGCCTAGGGAAACGGAGGGCCTGCAAGAGCAGGCTGATGTATGCTCCCAGAACAGAGAGTAGGCTGAGAAGCCCCAAATCCTCACCAGGCACAGCGGAGAGATGGGGAAGCAGAAGTTACCAGTGGAGAGGTACTCTGCATATCAAGAACAGCTGGACAGTGTTATGGCTATCCTAAGTAGCAGTGCCTCATTGTCCTGGATCCAGGGAGATTGGTAGACTCCTGATGTAGCTCATTGCAGGAGATGTGGAGAGTGCTTACTGTACCTGGGTGAGAGCTTTCAGGTCTGATGTAAAGGAAGGTGGGCATGACTTTCAGGATTTAAAAGAATAGGCATGCAACCATTTTTGTTCTCTCTGCCACACGGCTTAGAAGAAAAGCAGGATGTAGCAGCTCTGCGGAACTCTCTGGCCATGCGGCTTGGGAAGGAACAACACTCCTGGCCATGTGGGGAGTAATAGCAAGGGAAGAGACCGGCTGTCTGTAGTAAGGGATTTGATAGCGAGGAGGGAGAAGTAAACATGGCTGCTGACTCAAGCTGCAGCACACTTCCTTGCAAGATCCTTTCCTCCTGCACCTGGATTTTACCTGGACTTAAAGACCTATGCCTTTTCCTGAATTTCACCATGATACAGAGTAACACGGGCACATGCTATTCTGGACTATCATGGAGGCTGATGAACACATATCCCAGATTCTGAAGGAGAATGCTACTATTGCATGAGGATGGCAACTTTGGTACCTTCCAGAGAGACTGGAGACCTGTTTGCGCAGCTAGCTTAAGAACATGGGAAACTTTCAGGAATGTTTTTGGCTAGTATCCTGGTGGGAAGCATGGGAAGTGTTGGGTCTCCTGGGAAAGGAGGACTCTGAGCTGAGGTGCTCTGAGCCCTCTCCCCCTCCCCCAAGGTTGGACAGCTGTAAATAAAGACCTGCTCCTCCCAGCGTTAATTGTTGGATCGTTCACCAAGCCGCTTTGTAGACGGCGGGTCTGCTCACTTACAGTTTTGTCGACCTTGATAACACCAATACACACATCCAGTCTAATCCCAAAAATGCGGTGGGGGTCAGGGACTCCCATTTCAGAAAATGAAAAAGAACAGTTCAGTTCCGGCCTGCAAATGTACTGCCAGCGAAGCCAGGGGGGAGGGAGGTTGCGGACCCGGGTGAAGTTTTCGGCGAGCGCTATACGACGCTCCCTCCCCACAGGCCGCCAACCACTCGGTGCCAGGGCGACTTCCACACCGCCCCCACCAGGGCCTGGACGAGGTCCCGCCACCGAACCCACAGCTGAGCGGCCGGCTCCACGCCCGGAGCGGCGCTCCCCGCCCCGCGTCTCGCCCCATCACAACAAAAGTCACCCACCCCATCCACGCTCCAGCGCACGGACGAGAGTGACGGGAGGCTTCCCTGCACGCAGAAAACAGATGGCCGGGCGGGAAGTGCTACCGACGACGGTTCCCAATCTCTACAGCTGCTGCCACACCCACCCTCCCCCTAGGGATGAGTAACTCGCTCTCCCCAAACAAGCCTCCGCGACCTGGATGTTTCCAGGGGCCTAGAGTCCCAGCCCGGAGCGTGAAGGCGCCAGATGGAAGACCCGACTCTGCATCAGCAGATTAACCGGAGGCAACAGTGCAGAGAACGCCGAAGTCCCAACCCGCCCGCTTCCCTCCGATCGGAAATATCCCGCCACATCCCTCCTACGATCCCCAGAGAGGATCCCTATCCCGGGATCCGCTCCTTTCCGCCAGCTCTCGGCTTCCGACCGCGGTAGTTTAGGAAGGGAGGGGGCGCGGTCCGCGGGGCGGGCCGGCCGAGGACCCGCCCCGAGGAGCTTCCAGCCAATAGAGCCCGAGTAGGAGCCCCGGGCGGCGGCAACCGGACGGGCGGGGCGGCTCCGACGGACCTTTGTGTCCGCGCGCGCAGGACCGGAGGGCCGGCGGGAGCGCGGAACGCAGGGCCCCTACCTCCGAGCGGCGGCGGGGGGCAGTGCCCGCCTGCGCAGCACGCGCGGTCAGGGAGCTTCCCTGAAAAGCAGGAGAATCCCGTCTTCGCGCCTGTGCAGGTTCTTCCCCTACCACACCGGGTCGGTCGGTCCCCCGCCTGCCGTTCGCTCCAGAATCCGATGGGTCGGGGGCGCTCTCGGACAGAGATCAGGGAACGACCGGGAGGAATGAAGAGAGGGCGGAGGGGAAACAAGCAAAGAAGAGAAGGGAGGACAGCAGGGGCGGAAAGGAAAACAAGGAGGAACTGCAAGACTGAAACGCGAGAAAGCCGTCGATTTGTTTTCTTTTACAGTTGTTTTTGTTTCATTTTATTCCTAATTTGCACTCCCGCCTTGGCCCCTCTGTCTCTGGAGGTAAATGACGTTACCTTCATTTTACAGGAGTGGAAGCTGAAGCGCGGAGAGGCGACCCCCCCCCCCCCACTCCCCCGACACACGCAGTCAGCCCTGGGCCCAGACCCGGATTGGTGAGTGAAGGGCAGGGAAGTGGGGAGGTATCCTGTAAGCGTCCTGGGACCCCGGGCCCAGGAGTGGGAGTGGCACC
Source organism: Pteronotus mesoamericanus (assembly GCF_021234165.1). Classification (NCBI taxonomy): domain Eukaryota; kingdom Metazoa; phylum Chordata; class Mammalia; order Chiroptera; family Mormoopidae; genus Pteronotus; species Pteronotus mesoamericanus. The sequence continues at coordinate 51,455 of NW_026555140.1, forward strand.
CGGGTCCCTGCCTGCCACTCATCCTCTCCCCCTCGTGCCACCTCAGGAGCACACTGTCCATTGAAGACAACGTGAGAAGACAGCTGTCTGCAAGCTGGCCAGCACCTTGATCTAGGACTTCCGAGCCTCCAGAACTGAGCGCGATACATGTCTGTTGTTTGAGCTGCAGTTTGTTGTAGTTCGTCATGGCGGTCGGAAGAAGCTAAGGCTGCGCCTTTTTCTTCTTTCTCAACTAATTGAAGCCTCTTAGAATTTCACACTAGTTTGGTGCCATTGCGGTTTGTGATGATCACTCGCTGGGTGTATTGTCCATGCCAGGCTCCGTTTTGGGCAGGCACTGAGCCCCCAGAAACAAAACGTGGTCGCCCAGTCTCCTCCTGCAAGGGAGTTGCAGACAGGTCGGTGACCCAGGACCAGGGTGTCTCGTGGTAGGCTGGATTCGCCGGCATTGCTCAGTGAGTGTCCCATCCTCAGGCCGCCAGACGAGTCTGCTCTCAGGGAGGAGTTCTCTCCCAAAGTGCCATGGCTTAGCCTCCTGCAGCCAGTGCCATCAGTTCACCATGCTGGCCCCTTCTGATAGCCCTAGCCCAGTGGCAAGATTTTCAGCCAACACGTAATGAAGAATCTGGCCTCAGCTCTCTGCCCGATAAGGACCAGCCAGCCAGCCAACCAGCCACCTGACAAATGTTTGTTGCCCATGAGCTCTGTTCCAAGCCCTGGGCTAAACAAAACTCACGTTGGCCCTGTGCCTTGGAGTATTACACTCTTAGGGGAGGCAGACGTGAAGTCGGTGGCCACACAACGGCATAAAAGCCCACTGCACCCACAGCAGGAACAATCACTGTGCTGGGGGAGTCAGGAGAGGCTTCTCTGGAAAGTGCTAATTGACCTGAGGTCTTCCAGAAGGTCAGGAATTAATCAAAGGAAAGGACATTCTCAAGAGAGGTTACACAGAGCATGTACAAAGGTCCTGAGGTGAGAGGGCACGTGGAATGAGATCCAGTTACCAGAAAGGGCTAAATGTATGGGTCTCAATTAGGAAGCTTCATCTTTAAGAGCGATGGCAGCCAGGCCCTGGCCGGTGCGCCAGTTGGTTAGAGCATCATCCCATACACCAAGAGTTTGCGGGCTCGATTCCCATTCAGGGCACATGCCTAGGTTGCAGATTCAATCCCTGGTCGGGGCACAAATGAGGCAACTGATCGGTGTTTTTCACATCGATGTTCTCTCTCTAAAATCAGTAAAAAAAACATATAAACACATTCTGGGGTGGGGGTTAAAAAAAAAAGTGATCCAGGGAAGGGCTTAAAGCAGAATGTAATGGAGACTCTTCCCTTCAAGTGTAACTCCTATCTACCTCCTGTCCCTATTTCTTCTCACTGTGACTTGGCTTCCACCCTCTCACCAGGAACAGCAGCCTCCACCCATCCTTCTGCCTCCCGCTAGTTTCATGCCCACGCTCCAATTTTCTATGCAGCAGCCAGAATGATCTTCCAAAATACAACCATTTTTAAAGAAGAAATTACTTGTGACACTTGTTAAAGCAGTAAGTCAGACTTATTCAGGGCTATCGCGATAGGTATAGGGGGCACTACATAGGGTTTTGCAGTAAGGGAAAGAAATTGCACTTGATTCCAGATAACAGCAAGGAAAAGTGGGAATTTATACCCATGGAACAGGGTGGAGGGGGGATGGCTAAGAGAAAACATCGGTGGTCAGGGAAGATTCTGGCTAAAGTGGTCTAGCAGGATTCTTGTAGAAGGCTGGCCACAGTGATCAGACATGACCCGGGGGTTGGTGGGACATGAGGAATTTGGTCAAATACCAAGGGTGATCAGATACTGAAGGTGAGGGATTCTCACCAAACCACTTGACGGGATTCTTGCTAAAGCTGGACTCAATGAGGACAAAGACAGGAGCCCAAGATCAAGCCCAGTCAAGGAGAGGACTGGGAGGAGCCTGCCTGAACTTTGCTCAGAAAGAAAATCTTTTTAAAAAAGAAACGAATCTTTATTACTGTGTCTCCAGGAACATGTGTTACCATGGATGAGCCCACAGTGACACATCATTCTCACCTGGCGCCCACAGGCACGCCCACCTGCTCCATCTGTTCCTGTTCAGCTTCTGGGGTTTTGCCCTGCTGCCAAGGTCAGACAAGTATTATGCAGCATTTCCTGTTTCCTTCTAATTCTTTCATCGTTTTGAGAAGCCACTGTTTATCTTCGGGCACATATTTTGCCAAGTGGGGTGAGGAGGCACCCCATCCAGCTGTGTTGAGCTGGGTGTGCCGACTCTGGGGACAGCTGGCAGGTGACCAGAAGGCCGACATCCATGTCTGGGGAACGCTCCCCACGATGCCTCTTTCTGGTCATTACACCAAATTAGGGGAACCTCTGCCCCCCGGAACCAAAGGCGCTGCCCCTCCAATCAGTCTGTCCCGTCCACTCCCTGTCACTGTCATTATACCCTTCTCCCCATATGACCTTGTCTGGCATCTGCTTCCCCCACTAAAATGTGAGCTCCCCAGAGCAGGCGTGGTTTAGTAGGCCTGGCACATAGTAGGTGCTCAATATGCACATGCTGAAGAAACAAGGGTCTGTCACCGAGGAGGGGCCAGGCAGATGACTTGGCTTCCCCCTCTGTAAAACAGTGCTGCAAGAGCCTACAGCTGAGAGGGAGCCGGGCACTTCACACTGGGCCTAGTGGGGAGCACAGGGGAGGGATATTGTTCCCTCTGCCCTGCTCTACTGGGGCTGACCCCTCTGGGCAGCTCCTGAAGCTGGAACCTGCTCCAGGGGAGGTCCAAGGGCAGCTGGCTGCAGAGGGGAAAAGATGGACCCAGGAGTCCTCTGTGCGGGCACACCCCACACCCACATTCCCCATCCACACATCCCTCCCCCATGGACACAGACAGACACACAGCCCTACAAGCTGCGCGGGTGTGCGCGCACGCGCACACACACACACACACACACACACATTCCTCCATATACATAACTGCGTCGCCCATGAGCACCCCATGCACAGATGTTCATGGACACACACACACCTGAGCAGACAAGATACAACAGTTCCCCACACACATACCCGCCCCACGCAAACACCACAGGTGGAAACATGCATAATCTCACACCTTCCCATCACAGTGTCCTGGGTTCTCCCCAGACCCCAAGACCTTGCTCAGTCTAGAAACAGCCCCCCAACCTCCAGGCAGGCCTCGGGGGCGCTGTCCGCAGCTCTGAGGCAGGGGACAGACAGCGGATGCCAGAGGAGAGGTAACTGTCTCCCTCTGCCGTCTGCTCTGGGGCCTGGTCGCCAGGGAAAGGGCCTCCCTGGCGCCCACGAAGTCAGAACTGCTCCCTTCACTCCCCCTCCCTGAGTGAGCAGACGGGTTTGGGTGGGGGCGCCTACGGCAGCCCGCACGCCTCACTCCCAGCTCACCTCAAACTGGGAGGAAGAGAAAGCAGACAGGGTGGCTGACGGAGCTGGAAGTTCCTCCCTGAGAGCTTAGGGGCTGTCCCGTCAGGACCTAGCAGTTCCCCACCCAGGGCTCCAGGCTCCCGGCTCCCTGTGCGCCTGGAGCGCACGCAACCTCGCTGATGGGCAGGGGAGAAGGGAGGCAGGGCTCCTGCGAAAGCCCAGGACCCTCAGCAACCAGCCCCGCTCCCCACACACATGCACAATAATTTCTGTGGCAATTCATTCTTCTGGATTCCTTCCTCCTTATCATATTGCCTCCCTGGGAGCTGGGCCCTTCTCAGCAGAGAGGTTGAGCAGGAAGGAAAAGAATGTCCCATCTCATTTTTCCCTTAAGCTGCCCTGGCTTCAGACTCTCCCTTATTTCTCAAAAGAAAGCATAGCCTAGGGAGGGTGAGCGAAGTACCCAGGGTCACACAGCAGGGAAGAACTAGAGAGGGCTCCAAACTCCAGATTCCTCCCATTCCCAGGACAGCCTGCCCGCTGCCGTGGCTTTCATGACTCTGCTTACTTACTTTATTATTCTCATGGTTATTATTAGTTGCTAACTCCTTGCAAGGTTTCTATATGCCAGGCACAGGGCCAAGCGCTTCACGTGGATTTCTTTCATTCATTGTTCACTCAACGTATCTTTGTTGAGCATCTTCTCTGCCCCAGGCACTGTGCTAGGTACGGGGGAGAGAGCTGTGAACAAGATGGATGAGGATCCTGTCCTCGAGGAGTGGACGTTTTAAGCGCAATGGACAATGACCACGTAAACTAATACATGCACCAGTTGACTCCAGAGGTAGCTGTTGTCAAAATTGGACCAGGTGGCACGGTAGTGTGTGGCCGGCCCCTCTTGCCAAGAGATCTACAGGAGCCCTCTGTGAGCAGTGGCATGTGAGCTTAGAGACTGAAGGTGACAATGAAACGGGATATCCTGGAAAGGGCATTCCCGGCACAGAAACAGAAAGTGGAGATGCCCGGGGGGTGGGGGGCAGGGTGCAAAGAAGAGAGAATAGGCACCTGGGAAGGATCAGCCAGCAAGGTAAGACTGCCTCACTGCATCTTCGTAACATTCTCAGCGGGATGGATCGTTATCATTAGATCCACTCGCAGAGGAGGAAACTGAGGCCTGCCTGGGGTCACACAGATGGGAGTGACAGAGCCCATGCTCTGAGCACCTTCTTTCTCCTCTATGCCAGGCCTTAGTTTGGGGATGCAAAGCTTTAAAACAATGAACAGCACAACAGACCTCCAGGAGCCCTGAACCTCCCAGAGAACTAATCCTCACAGCAGCAGCCCAGGAAGAGCACAGCCACGACTCGCGGCTCCCCCAAGGGCCCCGGGTCTGCGTGCAGAGAGGCTGGGGTCTCACCTGACTCCCCTACGGCCCTACGGTGCGGCGCTGTGGCGTGGTGCTGGCCTCAAGCCCTCTGTTATGACTCCTAACTCCTTCCAGCCTGGCGTGAAGGAGAACGGGTGGGACAGCATTCCTCGGCCTCAGGGCAGAGTGGGGGCACCTTTAACGGGAGGGTGGCAGGGGCGGCCCTGCTGTCTCTGTCCCTGCCCAAGATGGGGACCTCTCAGCCCAGCAGAGCCCCAAGAGGTGAGGCGAGGCTGACTCACACAGCCTCGTGCTGCCCCCTGGTGGCCATGTCCGGTGTGGTCGGCGCCCGAGCGCACCGCTCATCGGCCCCTTGGTTCATTCACCCTCAGTGTCCCTTTCAGGCATGGCAGCCAGGATCCCGGCCCTGGGTTAGCAGGATCGCTGTCCTCAAATCCCCCGACGAAGGCAGTCTCCAACCCCATCCCAGATGTGCAACCTTCAGTCTATACCCAGGGGAGTCTAAGCTAAATGGGGTGGGCTGTCATGAGTGGCGATCATGCAGCTCATTCATTCACTTACACGATGAACCTATATGTTTTTTTAATTTGTATTTCTTTATACTTTTTAAAAACATGTTTATTCTATTACAGTTGTCTAATTTTCCCCCCTTGGCCCTCCTCCGCCCATCCCACTCCCACCCTCCGCCCCCACAGTCAATTCCCACTCTTGTTGTCCATGTCCATGGGTCATTCATACATGTTCTTTCTCTAGTCCCTCCCCCTTCTTTCCACCATTGTCCTCTTTTCCCATCCTCTCAGGTCATTTTCAGCCTGCTCCATGTTTCCATGCCTGTGGTTTATTTAGTTTGTTTATTTTGTTGAATGGATTCCACTTATACTTGAGATCGTATGGTATTTGTCTTTCACCGACTGGCTTATTTCACTTTGTATAATATTCTCCAGTTCCACCCACGTTTTCGCAAAAGGTAAGAGTTCCTTTTTCTTTTCTTTTTTTTTAAATGCAGATTGATTTTATTTATTTATTTTTTTAAGTGTCAAAATCTATTATAAAATATTTAAAAATTTAAATCCATTATGAAGTCTCTGCAATTAAAACCACATGACACAGTACAGAAATAATCAAGTAGATCAATGAAATAACATGAGCATTCTAGAAACAAAGGTCTATATCTTTCTAACAATGTAATATATGATTAAATCCATATTTCAAATTAATCGGGAAAATAAGGCTTATTCAACAAATATGGTGCATGGACCACCATCACTTGAAATGAAACAAATATAGAGCCCTACTTCACACATTGTACAAAAAAATATTCAGGTGAGTTAAAAATCAGTATGTAAAATCTAAGGAGTTTTAGGAGACAATACAAAATAGCACTTTTCTTACCCTGAAGTAAAATATTCAAACCCAGAAGCTATAAAGTAGGATATTGACAATATGACTATATTAAACATTAAAGACTATACAGTAATATAAAAAAAGTTAAAGCACAAGTAATAGAATAGGAAAGTATTTGCAACACATCTAAAAAAGGGTTAATAGTTGTGTTGTTTTGGGGGGGGAAAGAATTCTACAACCATTTAATCAAAAAATGGATAAAGAATACCAAAAAGTCATTTAAAACTTTTTTAAAAATACTAGAAACTGGCAAGAAATATACAAAAACAGATTTTTTTATTATTATTTTAATTTATTTACTTTTTAAATACATTTGTCTCAGCCTCCCCCAACCACTTTCCCTTGCCCCCTCCCTCCTTCCCTCCCTCAGCTCTTCCCCTTTGGTTTTATCCATGAATCCTTGCTATATATTCCTTGACTTTCCCCTTCCCTTCCCTTTCCCTGCCCCCCCCCCTTCCCTCTTGTCTCTGTTGATTTCTTTTCCTTTCAGTGTTGCTGGTCATATTTTCCTTGCATCTTTGCATTGTTGGTTAGGTTCCGCTTATAGGTGAGATCATATGGTATTTTTGTCTTTCGCCCCCTGGCTTATTTCGCTTAGCATGATGCCCTCCAGTTCCATCCATGCTGTCGCGAAGTTTAGTAGTTCTTTTTTTCTTTCTGCTGCGTAGTATTCCATTGTGTATATGTACCATAATTTTTTGATCCAATCATCTACTGATGGGCATTTAGGTTGCTTCCAACACTTGGCTATTGTAAATTGTGCTGCTATGAACATTGGGGTGCATAGGTTCTTTCGTATTGGCGTTTTGGTGTTCTTAGGGTATAGTCCCAGCAGGGGAATCACTGGATCAAAAGGCAGTTCCATTTTCAGCTTTCTGAGGAAATTCCACACTGCTTTCCATGGTGGCTGCACCAGTCTGCATTCCCACCAACAGCGTACTAGGGTTCCCTTTTCTCCACAGCCTCGCCAGCACTTGTTGTTTGTTGATCTGTTTATGATGGCCATTCTGACCGGTGTGAGGTGGTACCTCATGGTGGTTTTGATCTGCATTTCTCTGATGGCTAAGTGATGCTGAGCATCCTTTCAAATGCCTCTGGGCCCTCTGTATCTCCTCCTTAGAAAAGCATCTACCCAGGTCCTTTGCCCATTTTTTGATTGGATCGTTTGTCTTCTTGGAGTGGAGTCGAGTGAGTTCTTTATATATCTTGAAGATCAAATCTCTATCTGATGTATCATTAGCAAATATATTTTCCCATACGGTTGACTGACTCCCTTTTCATTTTGCTGATGTTTTCTTTTGCCATGCAGAAGCTGCTTATTTTTATGAGGTCCCACTTGTTTATCCTTTCCTTTATGTCCCTTGCTTTAGGAGACATATCAGTGAAAAAATTGCTGCGTGGGATATCTAAGAGTTTCCTGCCAATGTACAAAAACAGATTTAGTTTCAACAAATAATAAAGTAATTAAAGCAGCACATCATTGGCACAATCAGATTAATCAGTATTAAAAATATTGGTAATATCAAGTATTGCTGACTGTTAAAGGAACTGGGTATTCACAGACTCTTTTTCTTCATCTTATAGCAGCCTCTTTAGCATATTTTGCAATGCCGGTTTGGTGGACGTGTCTTCTTTTAGCCTTTCTTTGTCTGGGAAACTCCTTATTTCGCCTTCCAGTTTAACTGAGAGCCTTGCTGGGTAGAGCAGACTTGGTTGCAGGCCTTTGCTTTTGATTCCTTGGAATATTTCTTGCCATTCCCTTCTGGCTTGTAGTCTTTCTGTTGAGAAGTCAGCTGCTAGCTGTATTGGGGCTCCCTTACATGTTACTACCTTTTCCCCTCATTGCCTTTAGGATTCTCTGTCTTTGATATTTGCCGTTTTACTGATGATGTGTCTTGGGGTAGGCCTCATTGGGTTCTTCTTGATTGGGACCCTCTGCGCTGCCTGGCCTTGTGTGACTTTTTCTCACCTCCAATTAGGGAAGTTTTCCGTCATTACTTTTTCAAACAGGTTCCCTATTCCTTCCTCCTCTTCTTTTTCTGGTATCCCTATTATATGGATATTATTATGTTTCAGGTTCTCTTGCATTTTCCTAAACGCCTCTTCATTCTCTTTGAATCTTTTTTCATTTTCTTGCTCTTTCTGGGAGCTTTTTTTACCTTCTCCTCAAGCTCACTGATTCGATCCTCTGCTTCATCTAGTCTGCTTTTCAGTCCTTCTACTGTGTTCTTCAATTCAGAAATTCTGCTCTTCATTTCCTCGTCTCTTATTGATAGTTTCTATGTCCTTTTTCATGCTGATATAGCTTGCAGTGAGTTCCTTGTAGTTTCGCTATAGTTTTTTGTAATTCTCTCTGAGTTCACTGAGCGCATTGAGCTTCCTTAGAACCATTGTTTGGAACTCCATATCTGATAGTTTACTTGCCTCTATTTCATTTAGTTCTCTTTCTGGGGATTCTTCCTTTCCCTTTGATTGGGGCGGGGGGTGTTTCTTTGTCTTCCCATTATTTTGAGACTCCTTTTTTGCTTCTGCTTCTTAAATTTGTCTGTCTTCATTTCCTGACTTTGTGGTGTGAACTTCTATAGTAGGAGACAGATTTTTTTTCTTTTTGGATCTGCCTCTGATGTCAAATGTTGACCCCGTCTAACCTTAGGCAGTCTGTTCAAGACTTCCAGGAATCTACTGTCTGTGGCTGTCTCCTTCAGTTGTTAAACTAGTCACTCAGGAGCCTCTAGCCCAATTGGCCCCTGCCTTAGCCAGAGACCCAAGTAGCAGTCAGGCTTAGACACCTCAGGGCAGGGCAGAGTCCCTCCTGGGGGTGGGGTTATTGGGTCCTCTCATGCTGCTGCCGCTCAGGGGAGTGATCTGCCTGAGCCAGATGGCTGCTGCCATATGTGGGATGAGTCAGCACCAGGATCCTGCCAGTGACTCTCTCAGTTCTCTTCCCAAGGCCTCCTTCCCCAGTCTCTCCTCAGGCATCTCTAGCCCACTCTGCCCCTGCCTTTGCTGGAGCCCAGGGTAAGTGGCTGCAAATAAAAATTTATGCGTTGGCCCTTGAAAAGGCTCTTTGCGTCTCCAGCTGCCCATCTCTGGCAGAGAGCTACCCTGCAGCTATTCGCAACTGATTGTTATCCGTGTACTTTTAAGGCTCTGGTGCTGTAGGCTAGAGATTCCCGCTGTGGTTTAGACCCCGCTCTTCTCAGGGCGATCCAACTGGCCATTTCAACAGCCTCTAGTGCTGCCGCCCATGGGTGCCCCGCCTACCTTCTCTAGTCACTACGGCACTCCTTACCAGTTAGGTTGTGCTAAAGCTGATTCTTCTGTCTGTGCGGGGCTATATGGCTCCTCTCTCGCTATTGTTCAGTTGTTTGTTCCAGGTGATTTCGCCACAATTTAGTTGTAATTCCAGATTGGTTCTGGGAGGAGGTCAGCATGACTTCCATCCACTCCTCCACCATCTTGATTTCTTTGGCACCTGTCTTTATTGAGCACATCTTTCATGCTGGTGCTCGAGGATGCAGTAGGCACTAAATCTCAGACACCAATACGCGTATGGGCGTGGACACCGTGGGTATTGGTAAGCAGTGGAGAGGAGGTTAGAGTGTCAGCTGAGAGAAGGGTGCTGCTGGAGCCAGGTATTTTATCTTCCTAGGAAGACAACACCTTTGTGGGAATCAGGAAGGAGATTCTTCAGGACACTTCCTTCCACTTCAGCTGAAAAACAGTTGTAACAGTGCGCAGATCCACAGCGTCGATGAAAGAGTAGCACTTGCTCTGTCCGGCGCCCCTGCCTGCACACAGATTCTCTCCCTTTGCAGGTGCACCTTCCCTTTTATCAGACCGCACAGCTTAGCCTGTGTTAGGACTTCAAATAAACACAAGCATAGAAGATGTTGTCTTTTAGGCCAGGTTTCTTTTGCTTAATATCATCTTTTGAGATATATACAGCTTGCTGAGTACATCAATAATTCATTCTTTTTATTGCTGCACTGTAGTCTTTGCTGTGAATACACACAATCTGTTTACACATTCACCTGTTGACAAATATTTGGGTTGTTTCTAAATTTTGGCTATTACAAATTTTCTCATACGGGTCTGTTTTTCAACATATGTTTTTATTTCTCCTATGTACAAATCTCAGAATGAAACTGGTGGTCACAGGTGAGTGTATGTTTGCTTTAATGAGAAACTGTCAGTTTTTCAAAGCAATTCACCATTTTATACTCACACCAGCAGTGTATGCGGTGGTAGTTGCTCCCCACACTGTCAACACCTGGGATTGTCTGTGTTGTTCTTGTTGTTTTTTTTACTTATACCAGTGGTACCTATGGCTTTTTGTTTTTGTATATTGGTCATTCCGATGTTTTCTTTTGTGAAGTGTCTGTTCAGGTCTTTTGCCCACTGCCATATTGCATTTTTTTAAAATACATATTATTGAGTGGAAGGAGCTCTCTTATATTCTGGATACCTCGGTTTTGTCACACACATAGATTGTAAATGTTTTCTTTCAGCCATGGCTTGCCTTTTGTTTTATCTGTGGTGTCTTTTAAAGAGCTGGCACTCTTAGCTCTGATAGTCTTTTTTCGAGTTTTTCTTTTATGGCTTGTGCTTTGTGTCTCCGGTAAGAAATCCTGATATGTAATCACATGTCTCTGTTGTTGGATGCTTTCCATTTTTCAGCATTGCTTTTTTTTTAAACTTTCTTTGTAATTAGAAAAAAATAATGGTATGGTTCCAAAGCCAAAGCACTAAAGCAAAGTATATTCAGGGAAAGCCTGCTTTCACCCTTGTCTCCCTCAATGTCAACCACTTTAGTTTTTTTATTAATGCTTCCTTTATTTCTTTATGGAAATTATATAGCTCCACACAGAAAGCAGGGAAATTTATATTTGTTTTTCTTAACAATATATCAGTATATCCCGGAGAAACTACATGAGCAATACATGGAGATTTTCCTCTTTTAGCTTTTCTCTTTTTTTCCTCCTTCCTCTCACTACCCACCGTCTCTTTCTCCCTTCCTCAGTCCCCTCCCTCCTTGTATTTTTGGGAGCAGAAGCGTAGCTAGATGGGTAGACATTTGTTTTATGTCTGGTTTTTGCTGCTGCATTGAATAGCCTTGCGCTTACATCATTTGATGTTTTTGACAGTCTCTCTGGGGGATGGGTATCTAGAAAGAGTAGTGCTGGTTCCACAGGTCCCACATCTGTAACTGTGCTAGATATCACCAAATCCCGTCTGCCCCGACTCACCAGAACTTGTGGTTGCTGCCAGACTGAATGACGAGCAGGCTATCCTGGATGGTTCCCCACATTTTGCGGCATGAGGAGCCATATAGTGTACTGGCCCAGGCACGTGCCTTTGTTCGCACAGATCCTGGCTGTGAGCCTCGCTATGGCACTGAGCCAGCCTGCGCACAGAGCCCACCCTCTGCAATTGGGAGCATGTATCCTGGGCTATTTAGGCCGCTCATCACTTCAAAAGGACAATGAGGGCTTCATCTGCTGTACCTGGCGGAATCCATTACCTGGGTTGTATCATTTGATCTCCTAACAACCCTGTAGGTAGCTATTATTACCCATTCTACAGATGAGTAAGCCAGGGGATGGAGGGTTAGAGAAAGTGAGGATCGTGCCCGAACTTACACAGCTACATAAGCAGGAGAGACAGTCGAACTTGTGATACACATATGCAGACACACAAATGTGTGCACATGCCTGTAGCACATGTTTACATATGTGTATACATACATCTGTGCGATCTCTACACATGTAGACACATGTGCATACACATATAATGCATGCATATACGTTCTGTCCAGAAAGTATCCAGCCACATAATAGGAAAAATAGGCACATTTATTGAAGAAGATATAAAGTACAAGAAACTTTGTACACAGGACAATGACGCTTCAGTCCCCTTCAAAGTAGGCACCTTGGGACCTCACACAGTTCTCCCACTGTTCAACACTGCAAATCCTTTGTTGGAATTGCCATCAGCTGCCACATTGTATTTTCCAGAATCTCATCAACAGTCTGAAATCTCTTCCTTTTCAAAGGTGATTTTAGTTTGGAGACAAACCAGAAGTCTCAGAGCACCAAAGCTGGGCTGTAGGAGGGTCGAGTCACCTGGGTGATTCGATGTTTCACCATGAAACTCTGCATGAGATGTGATGCATGAGTAGGTGCACTGTCGTGATGAAGCTTGCCAATCACTAGTTGCCCATAGCGGCAGCCATTTTCATTGTACTGCACCTTTCCACTGATGAAGGACATTGAGTTAGTGCTCATAATTGATTGTTTGGCCTGAAGGAGCATAATCCCTATGGACAACACCTTCCCAATCAAAAAACACAGTTAACATGGTCTTGATCTCGCTGTGACTTTATCGTGCCTTCTTCGGGTGTGGAGAACCAGGTGACTTCCATTGGGACAAATGGGTCTTTGTTTCCAGGTCAGAGCCGTAAAGCCATGACTCATCTTGGGTTATGACCTTCTTGAGGAAATGTGGTTTATCGGTAACAATTTGAATCAAGTCATTACCAACTATGCAGCACGATGTGCTCCTTCTCCTCAGGTAGCAGAAGCCACAGAACAAATTTTGCAACAACATGATTCATGACAAGATCCTGCATTGAAATCTCAGACACAGTAGTTTTTGGAATCCCCAGATCAGCTTCCTCTTCTAGCTCTGTCAGTCACCATTCTTTGTTGATCGCAGCCTGTATATATTCAACATTCTCAGGTGTTCTGCTTGTTGCCAGCCTTCCAGAATGTAGATCCCTTTCAACAGATTCTCAACCTTATTTAAAGCATTTGTGCCACACTTTTATTTGTGCTGTACTCACTGTATTATCCCCAAAAGTCTTCAGAATCATCCAAATAGTTTCCACAGAGGAATGTTCGAGAGTTAACACAAAGTTTCTGATTTCTCAAAAGAAACCTTACAAGCAAGATAGGGCTGGACAGAAGTATTCAAAGTCATGAAAGGCAAGGATCTACATCCAAGAATACTCTATGCACCAAAACTATCATTTAGAATGGAAGGGCAGATAAAGTGCTTCCCAGACAAAGTAAAGTTAAAGGAGTTTATTATCACCAAGTCCTTATATGAAATGTTAAAGGGACTTATTTAAGAAAAGGAGATCAAAAACAATGAACAGTAAAATGACAACAAACTCAAAACTATCAACTGAACCTATAAAACAAAAAATAAGCAAACAACTAGAACATGGAACAGAATCATGGAAATGGAGATCACATGAAGGGTTATCAGTGGGGATGGGCAGAAGGAGAATGGGGGGAATAGGTACAGGGAGTGAGAAGTATAATTGGTAGGAACAAAAAAGACAGGGGGTGATTAAGAATAGTATAGGAAACTGAGAAGCCAAAGAACTTATATGTATGACACATGGACATGAACTAAGAAGGAGGAATGCTGGGGCGGGGGTGGGGGGTGCAAAGCAGAGAGGGATAAAGGGAAGAAAAACATGGGGACAACTGTAATAGCACAATCAATAAAATATACTTAAAAAAAGAGTCAATGCAAAATTTGATGCAGGTTCATTGCTCTACTCGCTTGGTCTTTAGTAATACGGCAGCCACACAGTACACATCCTTACTCAAAGGCATTTACCACCCCAACCGACTACTACTATATGCCCACCTGATTAATACAGTGAAATCATCATTGTTCATACAAGTGCATTCCAGTTCACTGCCTTGGCTGCCAGGTTACACTGATGTCGCGCATACCAGTGCTCGTTATATTAACAATGGCTGGACTTTTTTCAGACGGACCTCACACATATATGTATATATGTGTGTGTATGTATGTATAAACACCTACCAACAAATAAGAGAACATGAATATCCTCCCAGCTAGATCTTTGCAGGGAGCAGGATAAAATTCCTCAAAGCAGAATTGCTAGCTCTAATCAGATTCGTGTCTTGAAGGCTCCAGGCCGGTTCTGCCACCCTGCCTCGTGACCTCAGTACCAGTTTCTTCACAGCACACAGCGTGGGGCTGTGGACAAGTGGCGAAGGGCCATCTTCAGAGGTTCCTCAAGCTGGGCCCTGGAAGGCCCCGCCCCCTTCTGCAGAGAATGGGGATGACACTCACCCCTCTGGCCATTGTGAGGACACACAATCACTATGGCTGTTCCACCTGAGCCAGGCCCAGCCAGAGGCACCGGAGGCGGCCTGCACTCCTGTCCACAGGCAACCAGGCCGCAATGAGGGCTGCTGGAGACAAGCGCTCAGCCGCTCAGAACTCGGAACTCGATGCTGCTTTGATGCCGTTGCTGGAACAAGAGACCTCCGGTGTGCCAACATGGACTCCTCCCCAGGGTGAGGGAGCCCTCAGGTGTCGGGGCCGGGAGAGGCCAGAGACAGGCTGAAGGTGGGGCCCCGGGGAAGCACGAGAGAAGACTGTGTGTCCCCTTGCTGAGCTGGGGGCTGATTCCAGCCCTCACCTCCCCCTAGTCCCGCTGTCCCCCACAAACCCGGGGCCATGTGACCCCATGGGGACAAAGTGAGGTCTTGAACATCCTGTGCCCTCTCACAGTGTCACAAGGAAATCGTGGAACAAAGCTGATGACTACCCTATGTCTGGTATGGCCAGCCCTCCTCTCCCCACAGACACACCGAGGCTGATGGGGTGAGGCGGGGGGTGGGGGGGTTCTGGCCATGCTGGTCTCAGCTGGAGAAAGTCACCAAATCCCTTTGAATCTGTTTTCTCATCTGAAAAATGGTTGAAAGAATTAAATAAGATGATTGTCATAGGGCCGGGCAGTTGCTAACTCAGTAAGAGATCAGAACGGCTTTCTAGCTCGCAGCCCCAACTAGGTACTTAGTTTCTGAACTTCGGTTTTGTCATCTGTAAAATGGGTACAAAAAACAGCCCCCAGTGGGGCTGCTGGGGGCACCAAGTAGGTATAAAACCTCTTCCTGTCCCGAGGAGTCCAGTCCGGGTGGCAGAGATCAGGGGCGGGGGCTCCTGTTTTCTGGTTGCTCCTGCTCCAGGGAAAGGCATTGGGTGGGGAGAAACCAGGGGCTCCCTCAAGTCATGAGGCTCCTTTCCTGGGAGGGTCAGGTTCCTGTGCAAAGCACCCGTGTGGTTCCCAATGAAACACATGGGGACCTCCATCCATCGCCCACATTGTTGTTAAAATTATGGGGCTCCCATCATCCCCTCTCTCAGACCGCAGCATCCAGGTGAGGACCCCGAGGACCTCCTTACCTCAGACCTTTCTAGAGATGTAGGATCCCAGAATTTCTTGTCCAAACAGCCTTCCACCTATGGGCAACTCGATTCATTCCTCTAGGCCTCAGCTTTCTCTCCTGTAAAATGGGCTTCTCCCTCAGGCTAACCAAAATATCCGCTCAGTGCCTGGCACAAAGTGGGCCATCACACCTGAGAGTGCTTTTCCTTTCTTTCTCCCAAAGAGCGATCACCACCACCGCCTCCCCCTGTTCCTCCTCCACCACCTCCTCCTCCACCTCCAAGAAGTCAACCACCTCCTCCAATGTACTTCCAAGGCCCCCAAGCTGTTCGCACACGTGAGTGATCCTGCACGCCTCCCCTCCTTAACCTGACCACCCACCAGGACTCTGCCCAAACAGCACCTCCTCTGGGAAGCCCTCCTTCCCTGACCCCATAGCCACCAGTGGCCACTTTGCCCATGGCCATGAGCACGTCGCTCCAATGTGAAATCACTGGCACAGGGGGCTGGTACACAGTAGGCGCTCAGGAGTAAAATCCTCTTCTCTACCCTGCAAAGGCACTACCTCCAACCACAGATGAGGGGAATACAGACCCCCCAGGGTGGGGCCTGGGCTTTTGGATTGTTAAGCGCACTTGCCAAGGAGCTCAGGAACACTCTGAAGGCGGAGGCTGTTGGGCTCGGTTGTAAACTTCCCATGAGCAGGACGAAGATGGCATCCTGCTGTTGCAAAGGCCATTAGAGTCCGTGGGTCACCCCCTTCTAGACATCGGTAGTTCTTTCCTGAGTTCTCTGCCAAGCTGAGGAGTCTACGCCCCCACACACCTGGCTCCAGCTCTCCAACTCCAGCACCCCCTCACCTTGGACCCCAGAAGAAACCAGTCTGTCGCGGCCATAAGCCCTCCTCAGGGCTCTGGACAGTCCACCCAGACGAGGCCCTGAGCCTTCAGTCCAGAACACCAGAGCTCCCTGGAACTGGGTTTTCCTGACAACAAACGCAGCCAGTAAATCCAAAGCCCATCCTTCTCTGCACACCCAAGATTGTGGACATGGCTGCAGTATTGAGAGGAGCAAAACACACTCTTTTGGGTCCCTCTGTGCAAATGCAACAGGGAGAGACAAGAATGGCACCCGGAAGGCTTTTGGGTTTTTGGTAGTGGTGGTGGTGGTCCTTTTTAGTGCGACGGCTTTACCGAGGGTGTCTGCCAGAGCTTTTAAACTGCAGGGTTAGAAACCAGCTCTGGCTGAGTTAAACAAAACCCGGAAGGGGATGTATGGGCAGGATGTCCTGGGGAACACACGGAAGTGAAGTGTGAGCTTGAACCCAGAGCTGCTCCCCAATTCCCTGGGTCCCTTGGCCACGGAAGGCAAGGCGTCTTGCCTGAGGCAGACCCTGAGCCCTGACGGCTGGTGGTGGGTAGGGAAGGGGCTGCAGGGGGACGCAGGGGCCCATGTGGACAGCCGGGGCTGCTCAGGGGAGCCCCTGCAGAGGCGCGAGGCCATGCCAGGGGCTGCCCAGTGGGGGCACCAGGGAGTGGGAGGAGCGGCCGAGAGGTCTGAGCTTTCCCCTCCCGGTCCCCAAGCTGTGTACAGCGGTGTGCCTAGGATGGCGTCTGCCATGCCTATGCAGTTCCCCTGTCCCTACTGTGGAAACTACATCCTCACGGTGACCACCCCGGTCCCGGGGGTCCTCACCTGGATGTTGTGCACGAGCCTCTTCGTGTTTGGGTGAGTGGGGCCCTGACCATCGGTAGGGAAGGGCCTCCGGGGTGCAGAGGACGCCCGGCAGAGGGGGCAGGGCAGGACCCGGGGTGGTAGTGGGGAAGCCTTGTCCTAAGAGAGCAGGGTCGGGGGGCGAGTTTTGCACCTCCCAAAGCCTGCACCCCAGCCCACCACCTGCTGCTCCCGAGGCTGCAGGTGTTTCCTGGGTTGCTGTCTCATCCCCTTCTGCGTGGAGAGTCTCATGGACGTGAAGCACACATGCCCTATATGTGGGCACAAAATCCTCCGTTACCGTCGCCTGTGAACTTCTAAGAAATAAAAGTTAATCAAGGGACCTTTACCTGCCTGTGTCTGTCCTTTTGGAGTTCCCCAACCCCAATCACTGTTTTGGGAAGGTATGAAGAGCCACTCACCCTTCCCTTCCAGTGCTCTCCTCACCCCATGCAGTCAGGCTGGCGCTTGGACCCCCACCTGCCCATAGTAGGTGCTCAGCCAGCACTCACCGGGTGAATGAACTATGCCTCGCGCTTTCTTCTCAGGGCCCATGCTCTTCCTACCCCTTAAAAACCACAGTCCATCGATCAGCTCAAGCTTCTACGTCCTCGTGTCAATGGCTCTGCAGCCGCAGCCAGGGGAGACCTGCACTTACTGTAACGTTGACACATCCTCTCCTGCCACTCACTCTGGGACCCGCAGCCAGGCCCACACCTGGCCCTGCCCTGCCTGCTTGGACCGGTGACTTCCTGCTGCTAAACCCAACATCCATGGGACACTTCCCCTCCTGCCCACCTGCCTGGCTTCTCTGCAGCCCCTGACCCTCCCTCTGCTGCCCCCCTGCTCTACAGCGGTTCCTGGGCCACCTCCTGTGTGCCCTGCCACAACGCCCTGTCCTCCTGATGCCCCCCTGCATGGTCCTGTCTTAGGTCTCTTCTCACATCACTCCTGAGGCTTCCATCCTCGCCTGCATCCCTCCGTCCTTCCTTTGAGTGCCTCCTGAGCCCTGCAAACCCAACAGGTCTCAAGGTGACTCGCTCTTCTCAACTCCTGTGCCCTGGTGGCTGGGAATGACGTGGCCACGTCCCTGCAGCCGCTCTGATTCCAGGCCCCTAGGGTCCCTCAGCACCACCCTTCAGTCCTGTCCTTTTCGCGGCACAATAATTTCTCCCCCTCCCTGGTACTCTACCCTGGTCTTCCTCGAAGGAGACAAGTGCCCCTGACGGCCCTCCCTGCCCCAGAGGAGGTATGTTCAGAGGCGACACCACACCGTCTCAAAACAGGGCGAGGGTTATGACAAAGTCAAGTCACAGTGGCCAGGACGGGCCCACTGGCCACCACTATCAAGGAACGAGTCTCGACTTGGGACTTGGCCAACTGCTGTCTGTGAGGAAGCGCACACCTCTGCACAGGCACCCAGGCTTTGCGGGTGACGGTCACAGGGCAGGCCTGGCTCTGCTGGAGAGGCCAAGGCCAGCCTGTGGCTGGAACCGGATACGTCCAGAGCCTGACTCAAGGCTGGTGTCCTGACCCCATGTTCGCCAGGCAACTTGCTGGTTTCGACTTGGATCCCCAGTTAGTCCAGAGACCCACGCATTTAGTTCCATGACAGCAACTTCCGTGGCAACGGCAGGGCCATCGTGGCACATCAGCGTCCCGCCAGCCGTGTCGGTGGCGTCCCAGGTCCTCCGTCACTGGCCTGGCTCAGCCACCACTGCGCCTTCCACAAGGTCCTGCCCACCTCCGGGCAGCACCCTTCTGTGAGCCATGAACCAGTCCCCAGGCCTTTCTGATTCAGGCTGCCCAGTGTTAAGAAAATGTCGTTTAAAACAATCAGGAGACTCGCATTGAAAATCCAGAGTTTCAGCTTCTTTAAAATCTCTCTGAAGGTCCAGCCGCACAGGACCCTGGTTCGGCAACCATCAGACTGAAGGATGCCTGCCCCCTTGGCCCAGCCCTCGCAGCCTCCATCGTGAGTCCCCATCATGCAAGGGCAGCCCTGCTCACCGCCTTGGACAGCTACACCTACACCACCGTTTCCGTTTCTTAGGCTTTCGGTGCCCGAGGCCCGGCCCCAGGGCAGCCTAGTTCTCCTGTCCTAGGATCTCAGAGCACAACCAGCCTGGGCCCCTGGGGTCTCAGCCTCTCTCCTTGCACACACCTTTTCCTGAAGGTGGACCGGCTTCTGCGTGCCCAAGGTTTCTCTCTGATGGCGTGCACAGGAGGGCCCAGGGCTCCGAGGGAGACACTGTCCTGCCCTGGGTTCCTGCGGCATCCATCTGAAGGGGGACAGCCCTCCTTCCACGCAGTGACGGCCGGCTGGGGCACCTGGGGAACGGATGGCACGGTGGCAGCGGGGGTTCTTTCAATGTCAGCTCTTGTACGTAGAGCCCCAAGAGTTCAGCCTCCAAGTGCGTGTCCTGGTCACTCTCGGATGCCTCCATGCCTCACTAAGAATCGAGATGCGGCACACTCAGCGGCAAGTTGTTGGAGGACTGCCGACTTGTGGCCAGACCCAAGCCAGGACATGCCCCCACCTTCCTTATCAAAAGAGGACACAGGACAGCGTGGCGTTGGCCTCCCAGCTCAACACGGCCACCCCCACCCCCCACTGCAACGCTAACTTTGCAGAAGACCATTGGAAGGGCTGAGGACGCCCACTCCTCGCGGGTGAGGGAGGGGACAGGCCAACAGCACTCTCACAGAGTTAGGCTTCCCAGGGACCGAGGGGGGAGGTTTTCCCCTCCAAACATTATATTGTGACATTTTTAAACATACATCAAGTTAGGCAGAATCTTCGGGGTCAACACCCCTATGCCCACTCTGGATCCACCCACTGATCGTTCTTGGCCTCATGTGGGGTCGGTGGCCCCGTGGAGCTGACATGCATGAGCCCTTCCTCTGGAACCTGCAGACACAGCCGGCTCTGTTCGTTCCCCTAAGGGCCCCCAAGACGGGAAGGCCAGGTCAGCACAAGCTCCCACTCCCCAGTGAGGGGCAAGGTATAGGGAACTGGGCCCTTATCCAAGTTTCTTCCCGTCCAGTGCGTGAACACCCCATAAGGCTTCGCTAAGAAAAAGCTCAGGCAAACTAGAGCCCCAGTGTGCTGGGGCTTTTTGTAACGAACCACAAAGTGAGGAAAATTTGGTTAGAACGGCTTTATCCAGTATGGTTGACGTTAGCCGCACGTGGCGACTTTAGGCTCACGCCCTCAGCCCTGTTAGCTGCATTTCAGGTACGCCCGCCCATAGCCGCCTGGGGCTCGTGCCTACTGCACGGACCAGTGCAGATGAAAAGTCACCTTGGCTCACAGTACTGGAGAGCGCCAGGTCACAACAAAATTGCCAAGACCGGCCAGAAACGCTACATCATCAGCCACCAGACAGACATGGGATACATGGTTCTAACTTGACAGTATTTGTAAATGTGTTCAGTGAGGGGGCAAGGCCAAGCTCCACGGTCATTCTGATGCACCTTCTCCCTGGTGGACCATCCTAATCAGATGGCAACAGCCATCTAGGAATCCCCCAAAGATGCTCCTTTTCCCTCCAGCCCGGGGGGTCAGTGAACTTTGTGACGTGTGCCTGTTTTCATAAATGAAGTGCTACCACGCTCGGCCTCGCCCATCCACTTAAGTGTGGTCTGCAGCTGCGGTCAGGCTCCAGCGGCAAAGCTGTAGTCCCGCCAACACCACCGCAGGGCCCGCAGAGCCAAAAGCTGATCACACACCCAGCTGCACGGGTGGTTTCAAACCGGGAGCATCAGTGAACTGCTGGAGGTCCCATTCCCACGTACCACCCAAACCACGCACGTCTGCCTCAAAACAAGGTGCAGACCGGTATGCGTGAGGAAAGCCACGTGAAGGCCTTGTTAGGGACGGATGGTTTCCAGACACAGCTTGTTCCCACTGCAGTTACTGGGGTCTGCCCCACTGGGGGCCTCAGCTGCGGAGGCTTCTCCCTCGCACTTCGTCACACGCCACAGCCCCGCCTCCCAGGGTGGTACACAGAGACTCTGGCTTTTAAAACATATTAACATGGTAAGGCTCGCAACCGCTACTGGAGACGTGTGCCTCGCTTCTTGCTGGATGTGGCTGTCCCCGACACAGCTGACCTGAAGCTCTCGGAGAAAGGCCAGCAATCCATTTCAAAGACGGTCCCTCCCTGCACTGGCAGGGACCTTGGGAAAGTGCTCTGGGAATGGCTGTTGAAACGCATGACAATGGCCAAGCCCTCTTCCCTACCTAGGATGCTCTTTTAAGTTTACTGTGTGACCCTGTCCTCCATCGCACTGCTTCCAGGTCCACACGGGGTGGGCCCCTCTCCTTCCCGCTGCACTATGGTTGCCAGGGACCCATCATTCCAGGACTCGCATCACCAACGTGAGACATCGACATCTTCGAGGGAGAAGGAAGGAACATCCTCGGGGCTTCGGAGAGAGCTGTTTGGAAGGCCGCGTGTCTCCATCCCTGGCCCCAGGATCACTTTTGTGACCTCAGATGCGTAATAGTGGATGGAAAAGACAATGAAGCACATGTCATCCACAGTGTAGAAAAAAATAATTCTGTAAAAAGTCATTTAATAACTTCAGGGAGATTATCGTTCCAGTTACCCAAGACTAACCTACCTTCAGCCAAAACCTAAAACAAACAAAAAATCAACACATTCACCGAAAAAGAGAGGGGCAGTGCCA
This sequence comes from Pteronotus mesoamericanus, assembly GCF_021234165.1. NCBI lineage: Eukaryota > Metazoa > Chordata > Mammalia > Chiroptera > Mormoopidae > Pteronotus > Pteronotus mesoamericanus. The sequence continues at coordinate 73,294 of NW_026555140.1, forward strand.
TCCATACAATGCCCAAGGGCAGCTCTAGGGCTACGAAGACACACACGTCGCGGCGGGAACTGGGAAGGAGTCACCCGGGGGTACAGACCAGCTCATAGCCCGAAACAGTGCACGGCGGCCGCTGACGTGAGCCACGTGGAGCGCCGCGGCCACGGCCACGCCAATGGCCGTGCACTGCGCCTCTGCCATTTTACTACTACTTCCGGTCATCTCATTTGTCCATGGTTCCCAGCTGGAAAACTTTTATTTCTTTAGCTTAAATGAGACTAGTCAGAGGCAACCAAGAAAAGGAAAAGAAAGGAGCCAGTATGGTACATCGGCAATACTGAAATTAGGAGGGACGGTATCTCAGTAAAACCTTGTTATGAATGAAAAGGTTTCCCAGGCCCCTTTTTGGGAAGGCAGAAGTCTTTCTCAACTTCCACGTCACTCACTGAATTATAATTTTTTATAGAAAATTTTATTCAACATACAACATTTTCCAGCAAAAAGGCAATATACAGGAAGAGTTGGTGTACACTGCTGCTACAGAAACAAACAAAAATACTGGAAAAGGATGGAAAATAAGTGTGATTTGCTGATTCTATTTTACTGCACTCAAAACTAGACACGCAGCTGGCATTAGCTCCAAAATAGAAGGGTCAGGACTGAAATAAAACTACACACAATGAATATCAACATCAGTGAGAGTCACTTGTAGATTCACCCAACAAAAAGTCACCTCCTCCCAGTGGTAAATTGTACATGTTCATTCATTAAATATACAATTTCATTTTTCCTGTGTTTTTTTAATTTTAACTTTTTTACAAAGTCAACAGCTTACTAACCACTAGTGAGCATGCCCCCTCTTTGCTAAATGGCTCTCCTGTTTTTGTTTTTGTTCCATCCGTTCCATTTTCAGAAAGTTCGATCTGTAATTTTTTCACCTGCTCGTACGGACTCTTGAGATCATTAAGTCTGCCGACAGGCAGCATAGTACACCTTAATTGTACTTAACAGTGCTTTCCATTTAATAAAAAGACCCCAGAAAGTCTGTCAGACTGTATTCAGTGCATCCACGTTGCGGATGGGCTGCAGAACAGTAGTGGCTGACGGAAACGAGACGAGTTTATTGTAAAGACCCAGGCAGCCGGGGAGGGAACCAAGGAAGGGGCGACAGGACACGCAGTGAAGGGAAAGAGCGCTATTTATTAGCCTGTGAAGTTTCTCCGTTTCGCCTTTACAGATGCACAGAAGGGCACTGCAAGTGTAACTAAAGGAAATAACGTTGGACGAGCCTAAACATAAGACTACTAGCTGCGGGCAGGGTGGCGACCGCGACCCCGGGAGGCAGCCAGGCACCTTATGCCAACCAGACACGGACTAGACCTTTTGCCAGTGCCCCGCGTTCCACTAACCCACCGGCCCCCAACCTCTTTGGCACCAGGGACCTGATCTGCCAAGGACGTGGAAGGGGTGGGGGCGGAGCAGGGGTGGAGGCCGGAAGCGGAGCTCAGGCGAGCTCCCCTGGCAGCCTGGTTCCTGACAGGCCAAGACCTTTCGGGGTCCGTGGCCCTGGGGTTGGGGACTCCTGCCCTAACCTCTTCTCCCCATTATGCTGACAGTTGCCTTGCATTGTGGTTACCATAAAATAACTCTCATTGGCATCCAAGCTTTATAAAAACACCTTCATTTTGCTCAAAAAGGGCAGTCAATAGATACAGAGAAGCCAAACCGAACAGCCTCAACAAAATAAAATTAACACCAGCAGCAAATCCTCTTGCTGAAGACTTCGGCCAGAGCACACGTGTACCAAAGTTCTCGCTGTTAAAAAGGGGCACACACCCACACGCGGTCCTTGCCTTGCACACACGGGGTGAGGAAGTCAGTTATGGATTTTAATGGCCTTTTCAAGGTAAGTGTAGCGACTTCTCTTTGGGGCTTTGTTGAAGTGGTCGAGCCCTAGCCACGGCCGAGGGTGAGACATGTTACCTGGTGGGGAGAGAGGGGCGATGAGACCACAGAAGGAGCGCGAGGACCCCCGCGCGCAGAGCCGACGCCCGGGTACGGGCTCGCAGTGAGGCTGGGGCTCCAGGGCTGCACATGCACCTGAGGCCAAGGGCACCCACACCCTGACCGAATGCCTCGGTGGCGTCTAAGTGCGGCACTGTCAGAGCCTGCCAGTCACACAGAGCCGTCCACACCTCGGCCTTGGATCTCGCTTCTCTCAGCCGCGTGCAATGCTTTAAGCCTTGGGAGAGTTCATGCGTTACTGCTGTCCCTCCTCTTACCGAGGAGGCGAGGAAGCCCAGGTCGCCCCGTTGTGGAAATGGAAGAGGCGGCGGCTGGCCCCGCGGCTCTCCACCTCCAGCCACTTACCGCTTGCTGCTTAGATCCAACCCCACGTGGAAGGAAGACCCGGGCAGGGCTCTTACCAGGCTGAGGTTCAAAGTCTTTCAAGTTTACTTCGTACTCATCTTCATTTATGTACTGGTGCCGGCCCATCATCACAATGGCAAATTTAAACTAAAAGACAAAAATGCAAACTCCTCCATCACTGCTGGATGTCAGCAAAACTCACCGCGGGCAAAGCCGGGGCCGCTTTTCTAGTCTAGATTCCAGAAGGCTGCCCGCAGGGCAATGCGTGTCCAGGAAGTGCGTACCTTTTCAAACTCCTTCTCCTGGATGTCTAGCAGACTCTGAATGCGCTTCATGACTTCTCTGAAATGCTCGCCCTACGAACGGGAGAGGACAGCAGTGCTCACACACCCGGGTCGCACTGGGGCAGCCGCTCGTGGCCCACGCGGACGCCATCGAAGCCCACCGTCCGCTTGCCGAGGCGGGAAACCGGCTTTAGCAACGCTAGTCCGCAACCGGTGTGAGGCTTCACCTTTTGGCACGGACGCTCAACCTGTTACCCACAAAACCTCACCTGGTGTATCCTCAGCAAAAATGGGATGCCAAACGTCCCGAACACTTCTTTGTGGAAATGGGCCACTGTGATCAGCATCTCATTTTCCTTATCTATGTCTACCTGGTCCAAAGGTATTTCCTGGGAATATATTTTAAACACAGGTGAGTAAAGCACTCAATGCAGAGAAAAGGCCATGGTGTAATTCTGACCTGCTCCTCCAATGAGGAAGTAGGTCGTATTGTTGCCAAAATGCCACAGTTGGCTCTTGTCACAATGGTAAGAGTTCAGAGCCAGAATATATCTAAGTTTTCAAGAATAGACCTAAATCTGAAGACACCAAATAATGGGTTTTCCCAGTTACTGTGGAAATTGCAGCTGCTCCAGAAACCAACAGAGACCCAGTTTCTGAATGGAGCTGTGCGGTGGCCAACATTTGCAATTAATGCATTTCAAAGTCCAAATACCACTTGATTCTACTTATATGACGTGCCTAGTGTCGTCAAATTCAGTGAAAGTGAATGGCGGTCGCCAGAGGCTGGGGGAGGGAAAGTGTTAATGGATACAAGGTGTCCACTGGGGAAGATGAGGATCTTCTCCAGTGGCAATGGATGGAGGTGACTAGTGCTCAACAGTGCGAATGTACTTTATGCCACTAAACTGTACGCTTAAGATGGTAAATTCCACATTACGTATATTCTATCTCAGTAAGACAGTGCAACAGGTGACTGACAGCTGCCCCGCCCACCAAGGGCTCAGAACTCTCGCCACTGCCGAGAAAGGGACAGTTACCTCTATTCGAAACGTTCTACTCGTCGCAGGGGATAAACATTCTAATAGTTCATCTTCTTGGTGCACACCAATAATTTTGTAGCTTACAATTTCTAGCAGCCTGTACAAAACAGGGTAGGGGTGAAAGATATAAATTCATGTGAAAAATAAAGAATGACAAATAGCTTTCTTATTATAAAGCTATCAAGATACACTTCTTTCTTTTCAAAAGATTTGGAATGTCAAAAGCAGCCATCCGGGGGGCAGACTCGGCACCGGTCAGCTGGCTCCTCGATGCCTGTGATTCAAGGGGAGTCAAGGGGAGCCTCCCATCCAACTTGCAACGGGCGGTTAAGCCGAGTCTCCTGCAACTCTGCGGACCTTCCCTCCAATAGTCCCACACCAGGCGGGACTTGTCATATTGTTCTCACTTACCCTTTAGAGAATAAAGGTCTCCTTTTAATAATATCAGGGAGAAAACGTTCCAGGAGTCCACAGCCACAAGGGCTGTTTTCCCCTGAAGCTGACTGCACGGTGACATGCTAAGAAAAGCGCCATCCCCCCGCCCGCCCCCGCCGAAATAAAAACTGTTCCTCATCTGCAGCTGCTTCCCACAGCCTGAATGATGGCTACACGGATCTGTAGTGGCCCAGTTTCTCAAATACAATCACGGCAGCTTTTCTCAGTTTCAGTTATCATTCTACTGAATCACAGCCTTCCTCTGCTTCGCCTTTCTACCTGAGTATCACGGTTTTACTATTGGTAGTTCATATCAAGAGACTGGGAAGAAGGGAGGGAAAAATGGGTTAACTGCGAAATATTTAAAAACTGTTGCGAAAGACAGGCTAAGAGACGAGCCTGGCGGCAACGCACAAGGGCTCTTGGCTGTGTTCAGTTTCCACTAACACAACTGCACGTCCGGGGCTGGTACCACCGCTCCTCCCGCCCACCTTAGGGCTCCAGGAAGTACTTGCCTAAGTTTCCCTGATGTCTTCTCCCCAAGCTCTACAGCCTTTTTACATTCTTCTAACAGGTCCCGGACACACCCGTGCTTGTCTGGATATAGTGTTATTTCCTGAGAAATGACAAGATGAAACAAATGCTTTAAAGAAAACACAAAGGGTCTGCTACAGCAAACCAATTTTGCTTGAAGACAGGGAAAAAAGCACTATAGGACATCCTCAACTGTCTCTAGCTCCCCAGCACTTCCTCATTTATATTCCTGCCAGAATGGCTGATGTCTGAGTTAACTCAGACTATCTGCCCAAACCTGGGACTCAGAGTAATGAGGGGACCTTAAGAAATGCCACTTTCTATATACCTGAAGCCTCTATAATTTTATTAACCAATGTCATCTCAATACATTAAAAAAAAATTTTAAAAAAATGCCATTTTAGTGCAGAAAGTTTGCCATTTCCAGGACAGCTTCTCAGGAAATGATCCCCATGAAAGATCATCTACAAGCCTTTCCGATTCTCAGCACAGTGAGAAAGAAGACTAATTAACCTAGACCATGACCAGAGGTGGGCCTATAATGTCATCCTGATCAACTCCACACAGGTGTGAATGTCTATGGCTTGAGGCTCAAATTATCCCTCAAAACTGGCAGAGCAAGAAAAGTGAAAAGGACTCCAGATCTAGAACAGCCCTTCTGGAACCACTACCTAATGTCTAGAGCAGCTCTTCTAGAACCGCCACCTAACGTCTAGAGCATCCCTTCTAGAACCACCACCTAATGTCTAGAAGAGCCTTTCTAGAACCACCACCTAAGGTATGGCTGGGCATGTCATGTGTTCTGTGCACAATAAGCACAGGGTGCTGGAGCAGCCTGTGTGAGTAACTTCTGAAGTAAATGCCCAGCACAGTTGGTGTGTGCTTCACTTGGAGAGCGGCTGCACTCTCTGACATCTGAACTGGTTTCAGAGAAATACTGCCCTTGGCCAAGCAGCAGTGCACTGACTTGAGATGTCCAAACCAGTAAGAAAGAGTTCCCGAAGGGTCCAGGCAGATGACATTGTTATTCATCCCCCAGGGCCTAGAGGTGGTGGCAGGACGGGACCCAAATCTCTGCAGCCTCGGGCCCAAGGCTCTGTAACACGCGTTCAATCATTGTGCTTTCATTTGTCATTTTAGTTTTCAAGGTCTGGGGAGGTAGAAACCGTAGACAAGCTCCCATAAAAATAAAAACTCAAACCAATAAAAAAAACTTACTTACCTCTTCCCTAAATTGGCTGTTTAACCATATACACTTAAAACTTCGCCTGTTTTCAAAGTCTGTGATTTTCATCTTAAGCTATTAAGAAAAGAGAGGCTTATTTTAGATATGCTTCCACAAATACTCAAGGCTTCTTTTTTATTACCCATGTTTACATTAATTTGGACTCATACCTGCTGATAGTAAAGTTTCTTAGGTTGTCTTGGCTTGAAGAACTGTAGAAGATCTCTTAAAGTACCTTCATAATTATGTCTAAGAGGATTACCTGGGCCATCCCTATAACTACACAAGAAAACAGCATATAAATAAATGACTTATTTATTTATTTGCCTGAAACAAGTATCTGTGAGTGAGCAGAAAAGCAAACCACTGGCCTTGCACCTGACTTGAAATTGGGACCTGGCACAGGGTTCCACTCTAATGCTCCTATTTCCCGAGTCTACATTCCCTCTGGCTGTCCCACCTCAACGCTCTCGGCAATGGTCACACAGCACAGAGAAGTATGGCTGGGACAATGCCCACTGAACACATGGCAGGGGGGATGTATTTATTGATGACATATCTAAAGTAAGTCTGACTGTAGATGAGGCTGCCAAACTTTAGATCAGGCTGACTTTAGATGACATGTCAGTTTGAGTTCTTGGAGTAGTGTGGTCAAGATATGAGTGGTGACAATTCTATATCTGAAACTAAGCAAAAAATGGTGTCAGGTGATGAGGCCAGCTATTTATTAAAATTAGCTCAAAGATGTCTCCACGACCTATGGAAAGCATGTAGTAACAACCAGACATGGAGTGTCCCTGAGTGTGGCTTACCCTTGAGACTTGAAAAACTGGAGCAGCATCGGGTCAGTGTTGAGTCTCTGTGCAACTGTCTTTGCGACCTGAAAAGGGAATGGACCGTAGATCAGAAAGGTTCACATTCCGGGAATAAACTGAAATTTGCTTATAAGCTCCATCATTAACTAGTTGCCTCATGTTCTTAAAGAAGTGTGAAATGAATAGCCTCAATTTAAATGCCCTAGGAATTTACTATCTACCAAGAATAAAGCATACCCATAGGAGTAGCATATCTGATGAAGGCAACTTTTAAAGGATTTTGCACTTTAATGGTGAAGTCTACAGATTTTTAAATTTTCTGATTAATTTTTTTTTAATGCTTTACATTTGGCAATGTTAAACCTGAAGCAAAGGAGCTGTTACCACTGTTATCTCTGAAACAAAACTGTACAACGTAAAGAAGGTTTTAAAGGACAAGACTGCGGGTGGATGTCGTAGTAGATTAGGGAGTAGAGGCTGAGGAAAGAACCATTTTGGTCCCATGGTGATCTTAACACAATCCACTTGAGTTATGAATTTCCTCAAACAATGGGACTAGCACCTTCTCCTGAACCCAATCCATCAGACTCATCAGCAAGAATTTTTTAAGAACTTGGTCTCTCTAGTGTGGAATCTGAAGGGAGAAGAGCATTTATCAAATACCTGAAAATAATTCATTCTATTTGATAACGTGACCACAAATCCAGGATCATCAGGGATTGTCTTATCACAGAAAATGACATCAACACGGTGGTAGAGGTCTCTGAAATATTCTTTTGCAGTGGGTAATTCACTGTTGTCATTTTCAGGGTCGTCCCTGGGGGAAGAGAAAACAATTTGCAGGCTGAATCAAAGCCCAGGCCAGGGTCTTCATCTCAAGCAACACTGATACCCACAGGTGTGGCTATACGCTTAGGGTCAAATTCCAGCAGGCTGGGGTCCTCGCAGCTATCTTTGTAAGCCAAGGACACTGAAGAAAGGCAGTCACCTATAGAAGATGTGCTCTGGGCCACACACAGTACTAACTGCTTCCTGTCCAGCATCTCAATACAAAGACCAGTGCCCTTTCCTCTACAGACAGGGGCAGGACTCAGGTGAAGAACAGGCCCACACAGCTGGCCGTGGCAGAGCCTGTGGTCTGATCAGGAGTCCACAGGCGGCCCTTTCAGACCCAGGCAGCAGGATCGAGTAGTCGCTAAGCCTGAAATACTGAGTGCCCGTCCCATATGACAAAAGCGTGCCAGGCCCTGCTGTGGGCCACTACATTCCATGCCCTGCCCACCACCCATGTCAGGAATGTCCTAGTGAGACACTTCCAGAGCAAGGAATAGGCAACACCAGGCTGCTTTAGACGAAGACCCCAGAGCTGCAGGTTTTACAGACAAGTTTAACTCAATTACCTAAGTAGGTACTTTCTAAGAAATGCCCTATATTTTAAGGGAAGGAATGCAATCTTGCTATCTCATAAAGAGTTTTGCCACCCTACTAACAGTTATCATGATGTGTGCACATTTTTAGGATATCAGAGCATTAAATGATGAAAATGCTCACCACCCCTAATTCCAAAACCCAGAGACAGCTAACTTCTGTCAGCGTTGTGAAGAACTTCAAACAAAATGCGACTCATGGTCTAGACACAATTTTCTTTGCTGTTGTAGGACACAGGAAATAAATACTTTCTACGTTAGCAAAAAGTGATAAGATCCTTAAAAAAATACGTACTTCTGAAACACTATAATACCACCATCCATTAGTTCATCAAGGGCTTTATCAAGAGACACATCATAGTCCTGAATTCTCTCTGTTAAATTCGGTTTAACTTCCTAGAGTGAAGAAATGGAATAGTTATAATGCAACACTTGTCTAATGTTTAATATGGCCACGTACTGTATGTATTGTCTCTACACCCAATTGTAGCGGCCTTATATTTTAATTAGTTAAAACGCTAATTGGAAAATATAGCCATAAAGACGTAATCATCACTGATCGATCCTCAGTTGGTCAAAATCACAAATCTACAAATGTGGCATCAACTCCAGGGCACCCCAGCTGTAGACATCACACATAAATTTAGGACTAGCAAAACAAGCAATGAACACTCCAAACCCTCTCCAAACCACTAATAATGGATTGATTATGGAAAAATAAACCATCCAAACCTCATAGAGGATAAGGCTAGTATCTTGGGCAAATCCTGCTCTGTCACACATAACTGGGAGCAAGTCACCTAGGAGAAAGAAAAGCAAAGAATCCAAAGCTGTAATACACCAAGGCTTTAGCCAAATCAACTCGGAAGGTGAGTGCAGTAAACTTACGGATTTTACAGGAAATCGGTGTGTAGATGTGCCCACAGTAATTCAAGCTCCGTGTTTTGGGATCGTACATCTTCAAAAATAACATCACATCATCTACAAGGTTCATAAACAGGTTTGGTTAGCACCTTAACACTCAGTAACTTACTCTTAAAAAATCAGTAGTAGTAAACTTAGTGAACCACTGAAATGTCAGCTTACGGCATCTAAAAGTTACTGTGTCACAGGAGGCCTGTAACTGCAGCATCACTCCAAGCATTCTCCATGTGACGCAGTGTGGATAAGTGAATTTAGGAACCCTAGGTTTAAAACCTGGTACTGACTACATGGCTGAGTGTTATCATGGTGAATATATGTTAATGGTTGTGTATCTTTGCTGGAGAAGTGACCACTTATAGCAATAAAAATAAAATCTTATAGCAAACTTTGACCCAATGTGTTTTTTTAGAGATTTTATTTTTTTTTTTATGGACAGAGGGGAAGAGAGGAAGAAAGAGAGAAACATCAATCTGCTTCCTCTCACAAGCCCCCAAGGGGGACCTGGCCCCAACCCAGGTATATGCCCTGCCCAGGAATAAAACCAGCAACCATTCAGTTTGCAGTCCAGCACTCAACCACTGAGCCACACCAGCTATTGCTGACCCACCTGTTTTGTATATCAAGTAGTGCTGGAATACAGCCAGACTGTTCACTTACACATCCTCTGTGGCCACTTTCATGCTACAATGACAGGTAGAAACCACATGGCCCACAATGAATGAAATATAGTTGACCCTTAACAACTCAGGGACTGGGGGAACCCTCCCAAGCAGTCAAAAATTTATGTGTAACTATTGACTCCCCAAAACTTAACTAATAGTCTACTGTTGACCAGAAGCTAACAGATAATTGATTGGCACATATTTCTATGTTATATGTATCGTATATTATATTCTTACACTAAAGCTAGAGAAAAGGTTATTAAGGAAATCATAGGTAAGAAAAAATACATACAGTACATATTTTTAAAACTCCACGTATAAGCAGGCCCCTGCAGTTCAAGGCCATGTTATTTAAGGGTCAACTGTATTTACTATCTGGACCTGGACAGAAAAAGTTTGCAACCCTTGCTCTATATAATCTGTCCAATATATAAAACACCAATATGATCAGAAAAACATGAGAGCCAAGACTAAAGATGGAATTATTCCAACTCAACACTGCTACCTTCTCCCTTTCCCAGGACACTACAACCCATAGCCAGTCGTACTTCACTTCATCAGGAAGCCTTGACCATGACAGGGGCCGAATGAGCATTTTTGGAATTAACGAGATTGCTTTGCAAGGGAGTAATGCTTAACATTGTGTGTTTAGAACAATGGCCCAGGAATCCAACACTACTGCTCTGAAGGTGGTTGGGTGTTTGGTAGGCACTTACGATCTTTATCAAACTTGGGCAATGTTCCTCCAGTAGCAGCCAGTTCTGGATCAACTGTTTCCAGGAATATTGTCCAAGGGTTTTCATTATCACTGAGCTCAATCATCTATTTCAAAAAGATGCCAATTTTAGTAAAATTTTAATGGTGAATGGAAGAGTGAAAAACTATACTTGTATACTGAAGAAAATGTATCTAACTGGACAAAAGGGGAGATGTGCTGCCAGGCCAACAGTAGAGTACACTGACATGTGTAATTGTTATAACACTTACTGTTTTATTGCCATCTGCCTCGTTTTCTAGCATTGCTGGTCGTTTGGTTCCATTCCTCCGGGCTTGTATTGGCCATAACCGAATCTGATCTTGTGGAAATCCCTGGGGAAAAAAAGTTTCAACTTAATTAAAACCAAATCAGTTCATATGTCAATTCTGTATGAATATAATTATCCCATGATTTTAAGAAAAACATATTTTACTACACCTCTGCCTGCTGATTTGTGCAACAGTGAACTGCCTTCAAGATCACTAATATTTCAAGACTGAAGATTCCATTTTACAGGGAGAAAAAAAGGAGGAGGTATTAAAGAGAAGATTCATGTTCACATTCAACTTCCTTCCCTTCATACCAAATTGAAGGATTAGGTCACAGGGTAGACACAAGCACCACAAAGAAGGAAATAACATCAGATCACTAACCACCACTTCTCAGGCAGTGACTGGACACAACACCTACCACAAAAGGTACAATTTGTCCAATACAAAGAAGGAGGGTGGGACTTGGAAGCCAAAATAACCATCGGCAGAGCAACTGGCACTCACCATGGTCTGAGAGAGGTTCTGGACAAATTCAGCAAGCGAAGAGTTTTTCAATACTTTGAACACAGTGTACTTCACTTTTTCTTCATCGTACATATCATTTCCTTGGTGGCCACAAAACTGGTCCTCTGCAACTATCTGAAAATACGCACCATTACAAAACACATGACAAACAAAAGAAAATAAGATGGCACCGATCAAAAAAAAGCTCAAGTAGTAAAATGCTAAAAACAACTAGTCTTGCTTCCAGGAACCTCCTTCAGAAGGCCCAAGAGAAATGTTTCAAAATGAACTAAATCAAGGTATGCACTTAAAGAAGACAACCACCTCCATTTTCATGCAGCTGCTCTCAACTCATCAATAAGCATTAGGTAGAAATCCACTAATATGCTGATCACCAAATATTATAAAGACAGAAGTTACAATGCCCCTTTCCCCAGGCAATTAACTTGTAAAAATGATGCTTCTTTGTTTCCTAATATTGAAACAGAGTCACCAACAAAGACCATCTGGACGTTCACCTCCCAGGTTGGAGTCCTTCCTTCTCAGTCCTGTGTGTCAGGTTTTTCCACAGCCTGGAGTGCCACCTGCGCGCGCCCCGTGTGGGCTGTGCTCTGCCTCCCGACGGGAGCTCCTGCTTCTTATGCACACTTTCACCGAGACCTCCACCCTCTAAACCCCGCTGTACTTTTTATAAATACTCTGATGTGTTGGCCTGAGCACTTCTCACATCTTAGTCCTGACCCGGAACCGGTGTGTATATTCCAAGGGGTCGGGGAACTGGTCTGTGCAGTCACTCAGTTAAAAATGCTGAAGGGGCTGCCCAGAACAATCCCTGGTCCGTCGGCAAAAGCCTAACTTCATGCCAGCACTCGGAGCGGTTTAGCTCTCAGCAGGCCTCCCCGGAGCCCCAGACGCCACAGGGCCACGGGAGACTGAGGCTGACCTGCACTTGCATGTAGAGATGGGCTTCCTGACGCTCCTTCCGCTTCTGGGCCTCGATCCTTTTCTCTTCCTGTAATCGTTCCACCAGCTGCTGAGGAATATCATGGTCGGTGACAGCTTGTAACACCTCACCTACGGGACAAATGCATCTTCGATCACTTCTGTCAGGTTCTACTTTCCCCTTCGTAGAAGGTCCCAGGTTTACCTCGTCAATAATATAGCAGTCTAGAGTAAAGTCCAATTGCGTGGTGTCACGAGTACCACATCAAGCCCACAAGCCCAACCCACCCTGCTCCTAGATGTTGTGCATAAGGCAAAAGAAGAAGGAAACGTGTTTGGACAGGAGACACACTTTAGGTCCCCTTTAACGTGGCCTAAAACGCCACGGCAATGATTCATGGTACCACAGAGCTCACGACGGTGTGGAGCACAACAGACACCCCTACTCACTCAGCTTGGACTCCCTGATATAAACCAACATGTACGCGTTCGTGCAGTGCCGGACAGAGAGGTCGTCATCGTGGCCCCCGTAATTGTGCTCGATTGCTTCTTCTTTCGTACACCTCGACACCACATCGTCGTCAAATTTACACCACTGCGCGGGAGGGCAATGAGACATCAGCAGAGAGAAAGCGCTTGGGGAAGCACGCCAACTCTAGGGCACACTTTTCCTAGAACTGACTGTCTAATGCTGTCATGAACCAGACTCTGCCTCAGGCATCCCTCTGAGAAAACTCAACAGTCCTTCTGCCGTCCTTGTTCCATACTTTGGGGAACTGCTAATATTCTACCACCGGCAATGTCTATAATCTACCCAGCCCACCTCATACTTAGGTTCAATCTACTGACACTACAACCCTTTACAGAGTTAGGCAGGCTACACAGAATGCACCTACCTCAGCTAGTAAAATTGAAATTTGTATGGTGTGGTTCAAAAAATTAAATGGGACATTGATCCTGTCTCATGACATTATCACAGCAAGTAAGGCCTGACTGTAAAATAAAGACAGAACTTGCATGTAGTTCTTCAGTCTCTTCGCCATGGATTGATCATTTTGGAACTCATTCTCACAGTAACAGGCTCACAGAGGTCTGCTGCTGTGGCATTCGCTGAGCACAAGCTAGGTAGGCTCCAGCTTTGCTGCGGTTCTCACGGGCCCTATGCTCCTAGACGCAGGTCTGGAGAACCTCATCTGCCCTGTTTGGTGAAGATTATGTGGCGAGATCCACGTGAACCAGGAAAAGATGGAGCATTACTGTGTGGACAATGGGGCGTGTGGAATATCATGCAATCGATGCTGCCTTGCTGCCCAGGCCAGTGATTATTCTTTTGCTATTTGTAAGTGGAAAATAAGTGCCTCATATTAGATGTGAGAGGTGCTGTGGAGTCCAACATTCAATATTGACAGAGATACCTGAAGATAATCACTAATTTACCATTGACCTTTAAAGTGTCAGCCACTAATACATAAGAGAACATACAGATAAGTCAGAAGCCAGGAGGAATCCTTTGCTAACAAGGCCATAAGGCAGAATCAGGAAAAGGCTGAGGCTGAGCATCAGTGTAATCCCCAGATGTAGAGCAGCACATCCTACTCTGCCCCCAGCCCAGCACTTACTTTGCCATCCCCTTTGGGGTTTAGATAAACCACATAATGTCCACCATGATTATCTCCACTATGAACCAGGACTGCATGAAGAATATAATTTGCAGGGTCCTTAGGATCTGTTTTTTGCAAAAACTCATCAAGCGGTAACTGTTCGGGAAACTCAAACCTATTTTAAAAAAAAAATTTTTTTAAAGCAATCCAGATTTCATTTACACATAAAAAACTTCATCTTTAGGCTTTTTTTATTCCTAGACCTTCTAATTGACTTGGTTCATCTTTATTCGGAAAGGGAAGAATGAATTTGACTTGCGAGGCCCGATAAACTACTTCCTAAGGAAGCTCCTACTCATTAGAATGGATTGTTCCTACATCAATACAAACTTTGAAGCTAGATATGAGAAAAATGCCCATAAAGCACCGAGATACCTAACAGAATTGTAAATTCAAAGCTATGATCGAACAATCAGTTTTGTGACAAACGTACAGTGTGACTTTTCTGGAATGTAAGTAGTACTGAACGTGTGTCATGAATGGTTCTGACAGAGCAGGACCGAGAACACTAAGGATGTCCTGCTGGTATGAGACACATGGGAAAAATCAAATTTGGATAAGGAGGACATGTAAAAAAGAAACTCTACCCTGTGATTTCTAAGGATATCCTGGCCTCTATTTATTTTTAACTTACTGGCTCCATAACCATTTCAATTACATGGTAAGTGGGAGCGCTGTCAGAGGAAGGCAGGAAGTGCGGGGGGCCGGTGAGGACCAAGGTGGAGCGCGCACTGACCCTGGGGGCGCAGCCCCCGAGCGTGCCAGCCCACCACGGAATTCCTGGGCTGGGAAATCCGGCTCATCGTCACCTTACGTTCTCGGTTCCTACAGAATGCCAGAAATGTGGACTTTTATGTGAAATCATGTAATTTTGAAATGTGGGAAACTAGTTCCAATAAAAATAGAAAGAAAACCAAGGTAAGGACCCAACAAAACATACCAGCAGCTTGGACTTACTCTGTACACTGCCTCTGTGGCATCTAGTGGAGATGATTGCTTATAGAGTCCACAGTAAAGGGCGACAATAGAGAATCAGAGACCCAGCTGGCTGCAAATAATCTGACTGGGTTAGCTTTGCCCTTCAAGTCTGAAGAGTGACTGACCAACCTCTATTCTCTACAAAACTGGTGCTCGAACTAATCCAGATAAAAGTTGTTTTCTAAACCAGATAACTCAGTATATAGTATCATCCTTGTGTTTTGTATTTTAAGAATCCACTACTTAAAAATACTATTTTCTAGATTCTTAAAATACAAAAGAATCTCAAATGGGGCACATGTACACCTACTTCAGCATCCCTGACATCGGTACTGCATTCTACATGTCAACACCAATTGAGATATTACAAAATACTGGAGAATCCTGTTTAAACAGTAATACCAACTTCCAGTCCTGAGGTGACACCTACACTGTGGTGATGGCAAAGTCGCTGGAGCAGAAAGCACCCTCTCCTCACAGACATTGGCTGCCACGGTGGAGAGGGGCTGGTGCACCTTGACAGAAAGATACAAAGGGGGCAACCCCAGAAGAAAAATTGTCCCTGTAAAATTACAGTTCTTGGACACCTAGGTGGAAGGAAAACCTAAATAAATCAGCGAGGACACCGAGTGAGTGAGTAGTGAGTGAGTGACTGACTGAGTGTATGTGTGCGGAAAGACTAAACAAAGCACTAAGATTAACCCCCTAAAAATCCAAGTGATGAGTAAACCTCAACTTCCATACCCCACTCTAGATTACCTATCATTGATCTTGATATTTTGGTCCGTCTGAGGGTCATACATAAATCTCATCAGTTGTAGATGTAACACTGGTGGCAATGTTAGGAATTTCACACCTTTCTCTGCTTCCTGAACATTGAAAAAGAAATGCAAATTTAGTTCACCGCTACTTATTTCTTAAAGCAATGAAAGCAACAGCGTTTCAGTAAGACTGGAACATGTTGGGGATTTCTGGTGGGAAGAGGCAGTGATCCATCTAAGGTGCCTTTAAAATGTTGTTTAGACCTGCATTTAGTGCTATTAAAATAATCCTCTAACAGCTTGTGAAAGAGTTCCCCTTTGGATTAGATTCTACCTTGATATTCAGCCGTAGGGGAATAGCTAAGTAAATTAAAGCTTCGTCACTTTCGGATGTGTTATTTAGTCATTAAACATGGAAGAATATGAGGAACACATTAAAAAAAAACACTACATGAAAACACAGAAGACTGGTTACAATTACGTAAGCTGAGCTGTGCTGAGCACCACCTACAGTCATGCTTGGGAGGACGCTAAGCAGCCAGCTTCCCTTCCCTGGACTTTTATGTTAACTTAAAAACACACACACTGGAGTATACACTCACTCCTTACCATTCAGACCCCCGTCTAAAGAATGTCCTGAGTCAGTGTCAGCAGACCCTTTTACCACCTACACGGCCTTTCCCCAGTTACTGCCAGCCTCTGTGCTACAGGACACCCACCGAATTCTAAACTCGGCTTCTCTGGAGCGACCTGTGACTCCGCAGCTCTCACACCTCTCTCCATCTCTGCCCCACCTCAGGCGGCTTTATTCCTCACTAAAATAAGCCTCTGCCAAACCCAACCACTGCCAGGCCATCAGCGACCCTGATCAGGCATACTTCCTATCCAGACCTTCCCACTGCACTGCAAACCCTCTTCCAACGCCTGCTGCAGGATGTCTCCCTGCTAGAGGTGGCTGTGACAAGGCAAACCTACTTGGCAATGTTCTACAGCGTACACTGGCACATTTAAGAAGACAGGGTATCTGGAGGAGAAAAAAAACACGAATCCCAAGAACCTACTACCACACAAAGGAATGGCATGGTTTCAGTACAACTTGAAAGGATAATGAAAGAATTCTGTTTCTCCACCCTTCTCCACTGAGACTATGACTCTGAAGTACGCATTGCTTGCCCAGACCCCAAATATCCAGCGTGGATAAAGACAATTCTTCTGAGTTAACACAGAAGTGTCTCCTAGCACATCCACATGCATGTTTGCAAAGAGACTTTCTGATAAGCAACCTGGTGCCCTCAGTGGCCTGACCAAGCAGGAGGGCAGAGCTACGGCCCATTGCAAACTGGTACTGCGAGTTATAAATTAGCAGGCTTGGTAAACACAGGATGATCTGAAAAACAGTAAATCAGTTGAGCCTATGAGCCAAGGTCATGAGGCTGCAACAGAGACCCTGGAGGCCTAGTCCGGAGACGGTGCTGATGACCCACCCACCAGCATGACTGGCAGCCAGAAACCGGTCACTGCGCGCCCCTTTTATCTGATGCTCACGGCTCTGCCAGAAGCCTGGAGTTTCTGAAGGGCGATGGGGAAAACAAACACGGATACTAACTACCATGGAACAAATAACAGAAAGTGCGCTCCTCAGTCTAGAAGTCGTGATCCTCAGAAAACTGCCACCTCCATCACACAAAAGAGCACAACACCGGCCAACGCCAGACTGCATGCCAACAACAAGTTCTACTTATCACCAACAGAAACTGAGGAGAACCCCATGCACTGACATCAGTCAGGGGAGAAACAGAATAATAGATGAAATGGAAGAAAGTCTTCAAACACAGGGACAGGGTCTCAGATGTGCTAGGTGACAGCTCTACCTCTGATTAACAAGCTCTACTTCAATTTCCTGCTAACACCTTCCTTGCCCCCTTCCCAACCCCCATCCCATTCCATCATACCAGTGACACACCCCCAGCTCTCTAAAACAATGTCTGGACTAAAATAAAATTCCTCGGAGTTCTAAATACCAGCAGAATACAAAAAGATAGGAGGAAATTGTTAGTTCACAATTACGCAAAAAAGTTCAGGCGAAAGTGAAAAGCTACGCCAGGACACCGGCACAAAAATTTCCAAATTACCTGCAGGCCATGCTCCCCGGCGTCGTATTTGTTGTCACCGTCTAGTTGTTCTACTGCCACATAATCCACAAATGATTCAAATACTTAAAGAGAGAAGAAAAAAGTCAGCTGAAGTTATCAGTGAAGCTCTCATTATCATAAAGCCAACTCAAGTACATTTACAAATGCCAGGGAAGGGAATGTCAATAACTGGCCCTGAGCGGTAGCTAACTCTCAGCCTCCCAACAGGGACCAGTGAAATGTGCCATTACCAACTTCACTAATCCAGCCAAGGCCTAAATTCTGACCACATTGATATGGTTTCCTCAAAGTCTTACAAATGATAACGGGGAGTAAATGTTCTAAGAACTTTAACAAATCCAAGTAACAAAGTGTGACCAAAACACTTTTAAAAAGCTACAATTATCAAGAGAGTGTAGAAAGCAAGAAGGAATGTGGGGGCTGGGATGTTAGAGAGCTAGGGAGAAGGAAGTAAAAGGGTACAGACTTTCAGCTATAACATGAATAAGCTCTGAGGCGATTAGGCAAAAAGTGTCTATAGTTGTTGACTCCATATCGTACAATTGAAATTTGCAGAGAGTAGAACTTAAATGCTGTCTGCAATTAAAAAGAAAAAAAAAAAAAAAAAAGAACCAAAAGTGAGATGATGGATGAGTTCATTGTTTAGATGAAAAGAATCCTTTCAAAGGTATACATACATCAAATAATCACAACGAGCACTTTAAGTAACTTATAATCGTCCATTAAAAGGCACTGCAGAGCAATGAGGAAAATGTGATGGGTCCACTTGATATCAGGGTCTGGGGTGGAAATCAATCTTGACATCCTACCATGTGCAAAAAACAAAAACAAAAACAAAGACAAACAAACAAAAAAACTATTCCAAGAGGCTTGTAGATAAATACAAAAGATTAAAAAATAACACATAACAGAGCATCTTATGATTTCAGGGCAGGGCTTCTTAGGACACAAAAAGCAAAGACAGATACACTGGAGATCACTAAAACCGAAATTCTGTTCAGCAAATGGCAACATCAGAAGAGGGAAAAGGTAAGCCCCCAGTCTGGAGGGATGGTCTCAGCATTTGCACCCAGAACTGGTGCCCAAGTACAGGAAGAACGCCTGCTCATCGGTGATAGAAGAACACGAACTGGCCTTATTCTCCAGCATTGAACAAGTGAAACACTGACTCTGCGGAAAACAACAGTGTTCATGCTCTGGACAACAGACAGTGAAAGCGGTGATCCCGGAGAGAGCCTGTCAAGCGCCCCGGCTACTGTGTATTTTCCAGGCCACAGTGCAGCAAAGAGAAACCCACACAGCGCCCAGAGTGTCCCACAGAGACTGAGGGGCCCAAGGCAGCCCGAATCCGTAGGACACAGTGCCCAGGAAGGGAGCTCCAGCGACTTGCAGAGGGTTCTCCTGGAGCCTTCAGTGAG